>NC_143031.1:66610000-66615000 GCF_057628025.1 Oncorhynchus mykiss
TGGATCAGTGTACTGTAGTGAACACCCGAGTGTACACTTGTTGAGTGCCCTTGAGTGTAGCAGACCAGCTAAGTGTGTTGAGTACAGTAGCTATGTCCTGCCACCAAAAGCGTTGTGGCTCTAGCAAGCGCACTTCACTGTTGCCAAGGCTCTCAGAACTCTCAGTGTCCAAACTCAATCCCCTCTGGAATGGAATTCAGTTCCCTTATGACACAATCGCCCTTTGACCTCCCGCATTCACCACACATTGGGTACTTAAAGAAGAAGAAGAAACTTCTTTGTGTATTGTGCAAAGTTACAATACACGGACACACACACACACACACACACACACACACACACACACACACACACACACACACACGTATTATGGGATTGAGTTGCTCTTTAGATCTGTTAGTCTACTGTAATGAAACAGAGGTACCGTGATCCAAGGTTTAGACAGCCTCGTCCGTTCTCATCCCTTCAATATTACTTGAAGGAAGGTGACACATACTGTGTGTGTGTGTGTGTGTGTGCGTGTGTGCGTGTACAGTGGTGGGTACAGGTAGATGAGAACCACAACCTTCAGACCCCCCACAGAGCTTCAACAGGGAGCATTCTGGGTAATCATAGCATGCTTACATAACATTTTAGGACTAATCTAAATAAGACATGAAGTCCTCATACACATTGTGCTGGAAAAGAGGATGGAAACTGTTGTTATGAGTTAGAATTTCTTCTCCATATATCACAATAGATTAAGTACTATGTGTAAAAAGTAAAACATTTCTGAGAAGGTAGTGTTTTGTTGTCAGATTAACTGCGAGTCTCTTTCTGTGCGAAACCATCGACAGTAAAACACACAAATGATGCTAATCCTTCTTTTACAGGTTTATGTACTGTGATTTGATCAAATAAGAATTTGGCAGGACATGTATTCTTCTTCTGTTGATCCTTCTCTCGTTCGCTCTGTTTTCTATTCCTTTCTTCCATTCACCTCTTAATGGAGTTGCTCTCAACAGGCCTGTATTGATTCCTGCAGTCTATTGTAGCGTTTCCTTGGACTCTCTCTGACTGCCTTGTATGCTTATTATGAGCCTGGTACTTACAGACACATGCAGGGCATGCTCAGTGTGTTCCATGGCAGTTTACCATAGACCTAACATGGAGATATGCCTGTTTGAGCGTTTCAGACACATGTATAGAAATCAGGTAGATTCTAACAGGTGTTTTGTGCATATTCTTCTTCACCGGCAGACAATGCATTTCTACCAGAGTACGTTGCCATGGTTACTGAGTAATACCAAGCCGAGAGTCTGTGATCAGCTAATTCCTTTAGTCCTTTTCTTCCTCCTTCTGTTCACCACCATCTAATGACTTGGCTAAGCAGTGTGTGTGTGTGTGTGTGTGTGTGTGTGTGTGTGTGTGGGTGTGTACACATGACATCCACATGAGGACACTCTTAATCAGGCCTACTCTTTTGATTTCCCTCTCTCATATGCACACACACACACACACACACACACATTTCGCAGTATAACTGTTATCCAGGTCATGGGTGGGACAAGTCAAGTCAAGTCAACCACAGCCTGCAGCCATAGCACTCTAATACACATACTACACAAAACACCATCCTTCTCGGATACACAAAATCTCCCAACACAGCCCAAACGTCATTTAATATAATATTATTGAATGTCCCTGAGACTAGAAATGCCAAAGCAACTACCATGTATGTGTATTAAATGTGGAGGCAAGAGGCAGTGCATCACACATGAGAAGCTTTCTGGAGCGTTGCCTGTATGTATTTCCCAGTCCCAAATGGCACCCTATTCCATTTATAGTGCACATCTTTTGACCAGGACCCATAGGGCACTATATAGGGAATAGTATAGGGAATAGTGTGCAATTTGGGTCTGGGTCATAGCCATGACATCAGACTGTTATATGAGCTCCCAGCCCTCTTCCGCTGCCACCCCTCCATCCTCCATCTTCGTTGTTTCGCTCCTCCATCCCTCCATCCTCCATCTTCGTTGTTTCACTCCTCCATCCTCCATCTTCATTGTTTCGCTCCTCCATCCCTCCATCCTCCATCTTCGTTGTTTCGGTCCTCCATCCCGCCATCCTCCATCTTCATTGTTTCGCTCCTCCATCCCACCATCCTCCATCTTCGTTGTTTCGCTCCTCCATCCCGCCATCCTCCATCTTTGTTGTTTCGCCCCTCCATCCTCCATCTTTGTTGTTTCGCTCCTCCATCCCGCCATCCTCCATCGTCGTTGTTTCGCTCCTCCATCCCTCCATCCTCCATCTTCGTTGTTTCGCTCCTCCATCCCTCCATCCTCCATCTTCATTGTTTCGCTCCTCCATCCCTCCATCCTCCATCTTCATTGTTTCGCTACTCCATCCCTCCATCCTCCATCTTCGTTGTTTCGCTCCTCCATCCCTCCATCCTCCATCGTCGTTGTTTCGCTCCTCCATCCCTCCATCCTCCATCTTCATTGTTTCGCTCCTCCATCCCTCCATCCTCCATCTTCATTGTTTCGCTCCTCCATCCCTCCATCCTCCATCTTCATTGTTTCGCTACTCCATCCCTCCATCCTCCATCTTCGTTGTTTCGCTCCTCCATCCCTCCATCCTCCATCTTCATTGTTTCGCTCCTCCATCCCTCCATCCTCCATCTTCGTTGTTTCGCTACTCCATCCCTCCATCCCTCCATCCTCCATCTTTGTTGTTTCGCTCCTCCATCCCTCCATCCTCCATCTTCGTTGTTTCGCTCCTCCATCCCTCCATCCTCCATCTTCGTTGTTTTGCTCCTCCATCCCTCCATCCTCCATCTTCATTGTTTCGCTCCTCCATCCCTCCATCCTCCATCTTCGTTGTTTCGCCCCTCCATCCTCCATCTTTGTTGTTTCGCTCCTCCATCCCGCCATCCTCCATCGTCGTTGTTTCGCCCCTCCATCCTCCATCGTCGTTGTTTCGCTCCTCCATCCCTCCATCCTCCATCTTCGTTGTTTCGCTCCTCCATCCCTCCATCCTCCATCTTCGTTGTTTCGCTCCTCCATCCCTCCATCCTCCATCTTCATTGTTTCGCTCCTCCATCCCTCCATCCTCCATCTTCGTTGTTTCGCTCCTCCATCCCTCCATCCTCCATCGTCGTTGTTTCGCTCCTCCATCCCTCCATCCTCCATCGTCGTTGTTTCGCTCCTCCATCCCTCCATCCTCCATCGTCATTGTTTTGCTCCTCCATCCTCCATCTTCGTTGTTTCGCTACTCCATCCCTCCATCCTCCATCTTCATTGTTTCGCTCCTCCATCCCTCCATCCTCCATCTTCATTGTTTCGCTCCTCCATCCCTCCATCCTCCATCTTCATTGTTTCGCTCCTCCATCCCTCCATCCTCCATCGTCGTTGTTTTGCTCCTCCATCCTCCATCTTCGTTGTTTCGCTACTCCATCCCTCCATCCTCCATCTTCATTGTTTCGCTCCTCCATCCCTCCATCCTCCATCTTCGTTGTTTCGCTCCTCCATCCCGCCATCCTCCATCGTCATTGTTTCGCTCCTCCATCCTTCCATCCTCCATCTTCGTTGTTTCGCTCCTCCATCCCTCCATCCTCCATCGTCGTTGTTTCGCTCCTCCATCCCTCCATCCTCCATCGTCGTTGTTTCGCTCCTCCATCCCTCCATCCTCCATCTTCGTTGTTTCGCTCCTCCATCCCTCCATCCTCCATCGTCGTTGTTTCGCTCCTCCATCCCTCCATCCTCCATCGTCGTTGTTTCGCTCCTCCATCCCTCCATCCTCCATCGTCATTGTTTCGCCCCTCCATCCTCCATCTTTGTTGTTTCGCTCCTCCATCCCGCCATCCTCCATCGTCGTTGTTTCGCTCCTCCATCCCTCCATCCTCCATCGTCGTTGTTTCGCTCCTCCATCCTCCATCTTCATTGTTTCGCTCCTCCATCCCTCCATCCTCCATCGTCGTTGTTTCGCTCCTCCATCCCTCCATCCTCCATCTTCGTTGTTTCGCTCCTCCATCCCTCCATCCTCCATCGTCGTTGTTTCGCTCCTCCATCCCGCCATCCTCCATCTTCATTGTTTTCGCTCCTCCATCCCTCCATCCTCCATCTTCATTGTTTCGCTCCTCCATCCCTCCATCCTCCATCTTCGTTGTTTCGCTCCTCCATCCCTCCATCCTCCATCTTCGTTGTTTCACTCCTCCATCCCTCCATCCTCCATCGTCGTTGTTTCGCTCCTCCATCCTCCATCTTCATTGTCGTTGTTTCGCTACTCCATCCCTCCATCCTCCATCTTCGTTGTTTCACTCCTCCATCCCTCCATCCTCCATCTTCGTTGTTTCACTCCTCCATCCCTCCATCCTCCATCTTCATTGTTTCACTCCTCCATCCTCCATCTTCGTTGTTTCACTCCTCCATCCCTCCATCCTCCATCTTCATTGTTTCGCTCCTCCATCCCTCCATCCTCCATCTTCGTTGTTTCGCTCCTCCATCCCTCCATCCTCCATCGTCGTTGTTTCGCTCCTCCATCCTCCATCTTCATTGTTTCGCTCCTCCATCCCTCCATCCTCCATCTTCGTTGTTTCGCTCCTCCATCCCTCCATCCTCCATCTTCGTTGTTTCGCTCCTCCATCCCTCCATCCTCCATCGTCGTTGTTTCGCTCCTCCATCCTCCATCTTCATTGTTTCGCTCCTCCATCCCTCCATCCTCCATCTTCGTTGTTTCGCTCCTCCATCGTCGTTGTTTCGCTCCTCCATCCCTCCATCCTCCATCTTCGTTGTTTCGCTCCTCCATCCCTCCATCCTCCATCTTTGTTGTTTCGCTCCTCCATCCCTCCATCCTCCATCTTCATTGTTTCGCTCCTCCATCCCTCCATCCTCCATCGTCGTTGTTTCGCTCCTCCATCCTCCATCGTCGTTGTTTCGCTCCTCCATCCCTCCATCCTCCATCTTCATTGTTTCGCTCCTCCATCCCTCCATCCTCCATCGTCGTTGTTTCGCTCCTCCATC
>NC_143031.1:67872500-67875000 GCF_057628025.1 Oncorhynchus mykiss
TCTCTCCCTCTCTCTCTCTCTTTTACATTCTCTTTCTCTCTCTCTCTCTCTCTCTCTCTCTCTCTCTCTCTCTGTCTTTCGGGAGCTCTGACTGGCAGGTAATTACCAATGGGGTGACAGTGGCCCATTTCAGGAGTTCAAATGTCAATGTGGCAAATCTCTGCCAGCTAATCCACCCCCACCCCCATGTTGAAAGTTCTGTTCTTTTGTCCTGTCTCTCCGTGTGAGGTAGTACTTGCTAGTACATGTTAGTGATGTGATGTCAGAGAGCTCTGTCAGGGCTATCTATCTATCTGATGTACTCGGACTGGTGTTGGGAAACACTGTTCTAAGTGCACTTGTTTTTGAATTTAGCTCAGACCTCTCCTCTTCTCTTCTCCTCATTACATATGCTACCAGATAGCTGTCAGACAGAGAGAGAATCTGCTGTACTTCCAAGGGGGCAGACTTAGCCACTGTTAATAACAGAGGCTCAACCAAGTATTCTAGGAGATGGAAGGACCAATTGAAGTACCATGTTATTTGGAGACACACAATACAGTCCATACACTTTGATTGGTCGTGTCAAAAAAACAAAACAGACTTTTGTGGAAAAGAAGCACACATGAAAACTGGTTGAGTGCACAGAACAGCACAGTATCAATTAGATATAAATAACATTGCTATAAAGGAACCTTTTCTTCAGTGATGATAAGGCTACCATGCTCCCAAAATGTATACAAATTTTATAGACATACTTTGAAAAGTTTATTTTCAATATGTGTTCCTGTATATCAGTAACTGCCAACCTAAAAAAAAATGTCCGATATCCATCATAGTCTAGGCTACCAAGCATGAGGGCAAATAAATCAGATCTGTTCATCCTTTAGTATCCACTGTCTGCTCTTTTGTTTGGCTAACTGCTAACCGCTGGTTCTGTGATCTGGGCGATACAACAGGCTTCTTGTTGGGGGTACCCGTGTGACGGGGGTACCCTTTCTCCCTCATTTGTCTCATTCAAGAAATGTAACACATCAAACAGCATCCCGCTGCTAGGCTTGTTTTTACAGGCCCTTTTTGTTTCCTACTTTGCATTAGCGTCCCTGTTCAAGAAGCTAGGCCTTACATGCTAGGAAATGGGCTGCATTAGCATTTTTTAATAGACTTTTCACCCTCAATGAGTCACATACTACAGTTAACTGATGGAGCAAAGAGATTAAGCTGAAAGATGTTCCCGAAAGTGACACAGTTCACATGAACTGGGACAAATATGACAAAAGTCAGTAAGTCTTGCGTTTGATTGTTTGGATCCATTTCGGAAAGGCAATTCACTAAGGCTGTGTTTACACAGGCAGCCCAATTCAGATATTTTTTCACAGCAGATATTTTTCAGAGCTGATCTGATTGGTCAAAAGACCAATTAGGGAAAATAATATCAGAATTGGGCTGCCTGTCTAAATGCAGCCTAGGGGCCAAGTGAAGACTTGATCTATGTACATAACTCAGTCTTCCATGTCATTCATCAGTTGACATCAGAATTTGTAAAGTGAACAGAGATCCATACAATGAAAACAACAGACATATCCACAGTTCAATGACCTAATTCCCTGAGTTGTCTCATACAAAATGGAAAGAATCCAACCAGGATGCACTGTAGCATGCCGAACTAGCGTAGGTCCCCTCAGTGTTAGCCCTTTGGGTTACCATGTTCATGTCACTGTAGAATTCCCTCCTACCTTCCCTTCCTCCCCAGCACTGTTTTAATACACTTGGCCTTTAGATGTTAAACCACAGTAGCCTTCTCTTTATTTATCTGCATCAGAAGCCTGTCATTTGAGGTGCAGCAGAAATGATGCAGTCCACTGGGAGTGACGCAGGCAGACAGAAATACAGCGCCGAGGTTTTCTACCGTGAGACTGACGTCGGACAGTCGGGCACACACGCATGTATGGTCATCATCCTGGTGCCAACATGGCTGAGGGGCCCACCACTCGCGTGACGTCTGTCCCTCTACGCGAAAACCCACAATGGGAAAACTCTTGTTGCTATAAGCAGAGGCCTTATTTTAGAGCAACCAAATCAGATATAGACATTGTAATGTCTAAATACAATATACTGTTCAATGGTGTTCAATTTCAAATGAATGGAGTTACTGGAAATTCTGATTGTCACGAAACAGTTCATTGCGTCTAGCTCTGCAGTAGGGCTAGATTATTCATCCAGATTATACCCAACCCTCTCCAGTCAGCCCTTCAGCCAGACAGATCTTCCCTATCAAAACCTCTCCAGTCAGCCCTTCAGCCAGACAGATCTTCCCTATCTAAACCTCTCCAGTCAGCCCTTCAGCCAGACAGATCTTCCCTATCAAAACCTCTCCAGTCAGCCCTTCAGCCAGACAGATCTTCCCTATCTAAACCTCTCCAGTCAGCCCTTCAGCCAGACAGATCTTCCCTATCTAAACCTCTCCAGTCAGCCCTTCAGCCAGACAGATCTTCCCTATCAAAACCTCTCCAGTCAGCCC
>NC_143031.1:68180000-68300000 GCF_057628025.1 Oncorhynchus mykiss
CTGCGGTGAATGTTTGATTTGGAGGTGGGCTTGTAGGGAGCGAGCTACGACTTTTAATTGCCTGTCAGAGACTGATGTGTGAGCTAAGTCACACCCCTCAGTGGTAGAATAGCTCGACAGCAGCTAGCGACGGTCAGAGACCTCGTTAAAGCGATCCAATTAATAGAGCTGATGGAAATGTAAATGAGTTACAAAGGCAGCGAGCGTTTCCTCCTTGCTTCAGCCGACTAGTGATTACTGTGGGATGTGTTTATGACCCATAGCAGGAACATGGACATGACATATTTGAAGATGACTGACATTTTCACCACTTACCCGCAAGAACAGATTAACACAATTCTGGATGTCTGTAAAAAACAACCATTTTTTAGGGTGGTCTAGGCATGATTTTGGATTGAATCCTGCAAGAAAGTCTGTGGTCATTTTGAAACGCTAGGGCCTGTCACGCAAGAATTGCTCCTGACACATGTAATCCTTCACCTAGTTTGAGATAGTGCCAGGATTTCTGAGTCCAACTACAATGTTTCCAAAACCAGCTGTGACTAATGTGTTGCGTTGGAGTTCACAGTAGAGACAGAACAGAGGGGGAAACATGCCCTTTAAACCCCTTCAGCCAAACATTTACATATTTCTGTTACAGCTGAGCTTGAATAGTAAACCACGTTCCAACGGCTGCTTAGTGTGAATGTATGCATCCTAAATTGAGTGCACAAAACATTAGGAACACCTGCTCTTTCCATGACAGACTGACCAGGGGAATGCAGGTAAACTCTATGATCCCTTATTGATGTCACTTGTTAAATCCACTTCAGTCAGTGTAGATGAAGGGGAGGAGACAGGTTAAAGAAGGATTTTTAAGCCTTGAGACAATTGAGACATGGATTGTGTATGTGTGCCGTTCAGAGGGTGAATGGGCAAGACAAAATATGTGCCTTTGAATGGGGTATGGTAGTGTGTGTCAAGAACTGCAACACTGCTGGGTTTTTCATGCTCAACATTTTCCCGTGTGTATCAAGAATGGTCCACCACCAAAAAGACATCCAGACAGCTTGACACAACTGTGGGAAGCATTATAATCGACACCCTGTGGAGTCCATGCCCCATCGAATTGAGGCTGTTCTGAGGGCAAAAGGGGTCGCAAGTCAGAATTAGGAAGTTGTTCCTAAGTGTATGGCAATTTAATGAACGAGATGGTGCTGCACTGAATAGCTGCAGTCTTTCGGGCTCCAGACCAATTCTGCTCTCTGCATTGTTGGGAAGGGCCCTTAATCATTTCACTGTTAGTCTACACCTGTTGTCTACGAAGCATGTGACAAATAATCATTTCATTTCAATGAAGTCAGACATCATGACAGCTGTCTTAAGTCCTATGGAAATAGGTTGCCATGGTGCCTTCTGGGAAACAGCCACTGTCAGACGTCCTGTCCTCCCTTTAGGCCGGTTCCTCTACGACCCACAGCAGCTAACACCATGTGTCCTCTGTCTCTGCTTTGATTCCTTTGTCTCAGTGCCTCATTCAGGCAAATGACTTTTAATTCAAAGGATTCCACCCATAGAATGACTTATGATTTCATTAGGAGAGGAAGAGAAACATTTATAATGGAAACACACACACACACACACAGACACACACACAGACACAATGCGTGGCAAGGAATAAGTTAGTCCTAAATATTCCAAAAACACCATACCATTGTATTTGGGACAAATCATTCACTAAACCCTAAACTTCAACTAAATATTGTAACAAATGTGGAAATTGAGCAAGGTAAGGTGACTAAACTGCTTTGAGGAACCCTGGATTGTAACCTGTCATGATCAAAACATGTTGATACAACAGTAGCTAAGATGGGGAGAGTTCAGTCCATAAAGAGTTGCTCTGCCTTTTTAACAGTGCTGTCAACAAAGCAGGTCCTACAGGTTTTGTCGCACCTGGACTACTGTTTAGTCGTGTGGTCAGGTGCCACAAGGAGGGACCTCGGGAAAATTACAATTGGCTCAGGGCAGGACGGCCGGCCCTTAAATGTAAACGGAGAGATAATATTGTAAATCTCTCATGGATCAAAGTGGAGAGATTGACTTCTTCACTACTTGTTTTTGTAAGACGTGTTGACGAGCTGAATGTACCTAGCTGTCTGATTTAAACAACTAGCACCCAGCTTGGACACCCATGCATACCCCACAAGACATGTCACCAGAGGTCTCTTCACAGTCCCCAAGTCCAGAACAGACTATGGGAGGTGCACAGTACAACAGAGCCATAACTATATGAAACTCTATTCCACATCAGGTAACTGAGGCAAGCAGTAGAATCAAATTTTAAAAACTGATAAAAATGCACCTTATGGAATAGCGCAGACTGAAGAGAGACACACACACAGACACAGACACAATACACCTGAAAAGACACACGCTCTACACACACCTGCGCATGGATGTTGGCGTGGTGGTGGCGTGGTGGTCTGAGGGAACACACTGAATGTGTTGGGTAAGATGTTATGTAATGTGAAGTCATGTTTTATTTGAATCACTATGTCTTATGTTGCTGGACCCCCAGGAAGTGTAGCTGCTGCCTTGGCAAGAACTAATGGGGATCCATAATAAACACAACTAAAAACACACACACAGTCAGACGGAGAAGGTCAGGCAACAGTAGTGCTGTATATGTGTAGCCTGGCTTCACATCACTGTGTCTACTACAGGTCATTTGAAGAGAGCCATTTCCCCTGTGGTACAAAATGCCCATAATTTGTTTCTGGCCTCTGATCTTCCCCTGCATCACATGACCTCATCCATGGCTGCTGTTGATCTTATCCCCATGTACTCCTCTCCTGCCCCTAGGAACTCTGTGATCTCCACTGGTTCTATCCTCTGACTACCCTCTGTGATCTCCACTGGTTCTATCCTCTGACTACCCTCTGTGATCTCCACTGGTTCTATCTAAACCTGATGGTTGCACACTGGCACAGTCCCCCTAATCATTAGCCTTAACTAGGCCTGTTCTATTCACTGGGAATTCTGGTGGTGTAGGGTTGACTTCTAATAACTGGGGACCACTGCAATTAGCCTAGTAAGGCATTTCTACCTCTGGGTCTGTATTCACAGAGATTCCCAGAGTATAAGTGTTGGTCTATGATCAGGTCTTATTCATTATCTGAAAGGCAAAACTGTTCCTAGATCAGCACTTCTACTGTGAATATTGGCCCTGGTGTTTTCCTACTGCCATTACCCCTACAATTCCCCCACCTAATTCCATAAGTTCCATGGAGATAGGTTGTTTGTGCTCTGCTCAGCTGTTGTGCTTGTGTTCACCCATGATTAATTTAGAATGGCCTCGGGACTGAACAGCCAGGCTAAGAGGCTAGGTTACGCACAAGGGGATCTGGTGACTCCTGGAACAAAGACAATGGTTTGAGGGAGAGACTTGGATAGAGAACGAGAGATGACGAGAGAGCAGTTGAAGAGATGACGAGAGAGCAGTTGGAGAGATGACGAGAGAGCAGTTGGAGAGATGACGAGAGAGCAGTTGGAGAGATGACGAGAGAGCAGTTGGAGAGATGACGAGAGAGCAGTTGGAGAGATGACGAGAGAGCAGTTGAAGAGATGACGAGAGAGCAGTTGGAGAGATGACGAGAGAGCAGTTGGAGAGATGACGAGAGAGCAGTTGGAGAGATGACGAGAGAGCAGTTGGAGAGATGACGAGAGAGCAGTTGGAGAGATGACGAGAGAGCAGTTGGAGAGATGACGAGAGAGCAGTTGGAGAGATGACGAGAGAGCAGTTGGAGAGATGACGAGAGAGCAGTTGGAGAGATGACGAGAGAGCAGTTGGAGAGATGACGAGAGAGCAGTTGGAGAGATGACGAGAGAGCAGTTGGAGAGATGACGAGAGAGCAGTTGGAGAGATGACGAGAGAGCAGTTGGATGGAGGGAGAGGAATGCTGTTGCTGCTGTGTCTCCCTGCCTGTCTCGTCTGGCCAAATGACCTTCAAAGCACCTCATACACAGGCTCCCTGGGTAGAACAATCCCTCACTCCTATGATTCACCATTTCTGTGTAGTTTGAGGGGTTAATATCCATTTTGATGCCCATTGCTTATTTTTTTGTGTTATGCTAGTGTGGATATTCAATCAATCAAATGTAATTATAAAGCCCTTTTTACATCAGTATCTGTATAGAAACCCAGCCTAAAACATCAAACTAGATGTAGGAGCACGGTGGCTATGAAAAACTCCCTAGAAAGGCCGGAACCTAGGAAGAAACCTAGAGAGGAGTCAGGCTCTGAGGGGTGGCCAGTCCTCTTCTGGCTGTGCCGGTTGGAGATTATAACAGAACATGGCCAAGATGTTCAAGCGTTCATAGATGACCAGCAGGGTTAGATAATAATTAATCACAGTGGTTGTGAAGGGTGCAACAGGTCAGCACCTCAGGAGTAAATGTCAGTTGACTTTTCATGGCTGATCATTCAGAGTCCGGGACAAGACAGCAGGTGCGGTAGAGAGAGAAAGTCCAAAACAGCAGGTCCGGGACAAGGTAGCACGTTCGATGAACAGGTCAAAGTTCCATAGCCGCAGGCAGAACAGTTGAAATTGGAGCAGCAGTATGACCAGGTGGACTGGGGACAGCAAGTAATCATCAGGCCAGGTAGTCCTGAGGCATGGTCCTAGGGCTCAGGTCCTCCGAGAGAAGGAGAGAGCGAGCATACTTAAATTAACCCAGGACACCGGATAAGACAGGATAAATACTCCAGATATAACAGACTGACCCTAGCCCCCCGACACATAAACTACTGCAGCATAAATACTGGAGGCTGAGACAGGAAGGGTCGGGAGACACTGTGACCCTGTCCGACGATACCCTCCCGACAGGGCCAACCAGGCAGGAAATAACCCCACCCACTTTGCCAAAGCACAGCACCCTCACCAGTAGATGGATATCTTCAACCACCAACTTACTACCCTGAGATAATGCCGTGTATAGCCCATGAAGATCTCCTCCACGGCACGAACCCGGGGGGGTGCCAACCCGCACAGGAAGAGCACGTCAGTGACTCAACCCACTCAAGTGACGCACCCCTCCTAGGGACTGCATGGAAGAGCAACAGTAAGCCAATGACTCAGCCTCCGTAATAAGTTTAGAGGCAGAGAATCCCAGTGGAGAGAGGGGAACTGGCCAGGCAGAGACAGCAAGGGTGGTTCGTTGCTCCAGTGCCTTTCCGTTCACCTTCACACTCCTGGGCCAGACTACACTCAATCATATGACCCACTGAAGAGATGAGTCTTCAATAAAGACTTAAGGGTCAAGACCGAGTTTGTGTATTTTGGAACAGACCAATGAAAAGCTGCCGTGTGTGTGCTGTTTTGAGTGAAGTTGACAGAAAACTGCCTTTTACTGCTACAGTACTTGAGGTAAACGTGAGTCAGCAGAAATATTTGACTTCATATTAAATGTTTAATGTTTAAAATCTATTACCCTAGAAACTAGGATACTTTATGAACTATTCAGCTCTTAGGCTGCTGGAGGACTGAAATTGGAGGGCCTGGATTTTCCGACTCTTTTCAGTGTGCCCACAACAATGGGTTATTTCCTGTTTTGTCTTTCTATGCTGCCATCGCTGCTCAGTCAGACCTCCATAGTGGAGGCAAGGAGGTGATATTTGTGGAGTTTTACTGCTAAGTGGTGGGCGGCTCCCCCATGGTCCTGCCTCTCCTGCAGGTTATAGCTTATGTCCTAAATGGCACCCTAGTCAAAGTGCACTACTTCTGAACAAATGGGGAATAGGGTACCATTTGGGATGCTGCCAATAGTCTGACTCTGGGTGATTACATCATTGATTGAGGTAATAGATTCGCTGAGCTCTTTGTGTGTCTCACCACATGTTAGGCCAGCGGTGCTCCTACTCCAACGATGAGTTGCAAGGTACACAGGAGGAAGTACAGTAGACTATTGTAGTGCTTTCATCAGTCTGAGGTTTTCTTTTACTTCAGGCTCAGTTTGTAAAATAATATTTCAGTGACCGTTCTGCTGTGGGCTGCTTGCTCTGATTTTCATGCGTTTCTTGCCAATCCAAACAAATAATGTCAAAGTACTTCTAACTTGATCTAAATCAAAGCTACATCCCATAGATTAATTTATAACACATTTGAATTCTAAACTGCCATAATTCTAATCTCAAATATCAGCAGTGAGATATGAGGTAGGCATTTCTCAATTAAACTCCGGGCACCAGAAGACGATTAAACATGATAAATTAAGCCTATTAAAACCCTGCTCAGTATTACAAAAAAAAAAATAGCTTAGATTTTTTCTTTGCTGATAGTTCTCTCCCATCGCAGTGGAGGATGATAAGGCTTTATCTGGAAGGGCAAATATGAAGGCCAGTGAGATATTAATGGTAGTTAGGAAATACTTATAAATGCAGGGAACTTTTGTTCTAAAATGGGCACGGTATCATTTGCGTAACTTCAAAGTTAGGCGAGTGTGTTATACTATTAATTATAGACTGGGTGGTTCAAGCCCTGAATGCTGATTTGGCTGACAGCTGTGGTATATCAGACCATATACCACGGGTATGATAAAACATTTATTTTTACTGCTCTAGGTAACCAGTTTATAATAGCAATAAGGCACCATGGAGGTTTGTGATATGTGACCAATATACCATGGCTAAGGGCTGTATTCAGACCCTCCACATTGCGTTGTGCGTAAGAACAGCCCTTAGCCGTGGTATATTAGCCATACACCACACCCCCTCGGGGCTTGTTGCTTAATTAAACTGAATTTGTGCCAAAAATGACTTTTTCTGTGGTGTTCAGTGTAAGGAAGTGGAATTGTGGTCAGTGATCGTAGTACTTGTCCATAGAAGGCAGTTTCTATTATGTGGTTTATGAATAGCTTATCTTTTTAAAACACATATTTTACTATCTCTGGCTGTCTGACCTGTTTTTGAAAACACACACACACCAACATACACAGGCTGAGTGAAAACAGCTCTTTGGTACTCACACACTGACCTCTCTCTAGGCCAGTGATGCCACCACTGTGGCCTCGCCCTCATGTGACTCCCCTCTCCCATCCTCTCTCCCCTGTCACCTGACTCTGATGGATGTCTGACTCGCCCAGAGTGTAAGGCTCGTAAATCACCTGTTACTGTGGCGAGTGCTGTAGAAAACATCCATTAACACAATCCCAAAATGCAAATGACTGTATAATTTATCAGCTACTGCAACAGGAGGAATGAAGGGAAGAGGGAAAGAATGTCACTGCTTTTATTTAATTTATTATATTTCACTTTATTTTATTTAACCTTTATTTAACTAGGCAAGTCGGTTAAGAAGAAATTCTTATTTGCAATGACAGCCTAACCCGGATGACTCTGGGCCAATTGTGTGCCGCCCTATGGGACTCTCAATCACGGCCAGTGGTGATACAGCCTGGAATCGAACCAGGGTCATTCGTGACGCCTCTAGCACTGACCGCTGCGCCATTCGGGAGCCCAATGGCCAGAGAGGGATGGAGGAGGGAAGGGTGCAATCACTTTCTGATGAACAAATCATTTACATCATTTACATAGCTTGCCTTTATATATATTTTTTTTAACCAAGGCTTTGTTTTGGCACCTAACCGTCATTGCCACCACTCCACAGTCACACACTTTAGGTCCTACCTCTGAGGAGTCATGGATTGGATCAGCAGCTGTATCTAAATGTCGTATTTGGTTTGTGTGTGTTTGTTAGTGTGGGATCCCTGGACGTATGACGTGAGCGTGTGTTTGTCGGTCTGTTATCATTGCTTTTATCTCCTGGCTTGGTTGTCCATGGTGACAGGGGGCTACCCTGATTTCCCCCCCCCCCCCCCCTTCTGTTAATCCTGCTTGACTCATTTTAATGGGACAGGTTCCCATCAAACACAGCTTGAGGATATAATTTCATCTCAATCAAATTGTCTTCTCACCGCCTGTCTCGTGGCAAATGGAGGCTATCCCTCTGCTTTCCGTCCAGTGACAGGCCCTTCTTGTTGATTCAACACCTTGCGCCCCATCTTACAATATTAGTTGACATGTGCGTTGTTATTTTCCTTCTTATCACTTTCTATTAGGCAGGGTTCAATCATAAAAATGTCATCGCCACTATTAAATAAATGACAAATCATGACATTTATAGCTTATACAATATATTTCCAGACAAAAAGAACGTTATTCCTTCCTTAGCTATAGGTCTCTCACACACACACACACGTAGATAACCTTTTCCATAACGCTGCTAAAGGTAGCATAATAAATTCGTTGACATCCTGCTGGCGTGGAAATAATACCATTCATGTTTTTGGAGGCAACATGTTTACACATAGTGTGTGTGTGCTTAAACACCAGCTGAGAAACACAACACACTGGCAGCACCTAGATGAAATGAATAATATGCATGAAAGGTAAAGTAAAAGCCAGGTTTCAAACATGAAACACATAACTGACAAAACAACTCACCTAAGGGAGCAATCTAAGGGAATAGCTATCTATAAAATATCTACATTTATTTTCTTTGAATGTACTCGTTACAAATCTTGCATTTACAACAAAAATTACGCGTTATATAGGCCTAAACCTTTTGAAAGCAATAGACTACAACTACTACTAATAGAATTGGAACTGGGAAAAAATGAACTTAGTATTAGCTAGAGTCTGAGGTTTATCACATCCTAGATGACAGTTCTGTATGATGTCTCTAAGTTATCAAAGCTGTAGGCTGATCCTGACTAAGATGTCACGTCTGCCAGCGCCAGTTGTTGCCATGACCTTACAAGATTAAAGTCAGGCTCTAAATAGGCTTCTCACCCAACCATCCCTTCTGCTGTTGTGTTGCTGGTGCATTGTGTTTGAGAAGTATGGAGGTCAGAACGAGGCTAGAGAAGACGACTACAGCCTGTATACCGCTCAGGGCCAGGGTATGTGAGGGAGGAGCGGATCGTACCCCATTTGACTGGGGCGCAGAGCGAGTTTCCCAAAAGCTGGAGCGTCAGCTTTCTCGCCCGCTCCAGTAGAGCTGACTTCAGGAGCTCAGGGTATGCCCGGCCCAGCATGCATCTGTAGTCTACTTGTGTGCTGCTATAGCTTCTTGATTTAGCTACTGTCATGGAGCTCACTAAATATTTTCATAAAGAATCTGATAAAACACACAGGTGAAAAATCAAGGTGACTTACAAAGATGGAAAATGAAATAAAATACTTATTACTACGTGCTACTTACTACACTAACAGGAAGGAATGAGGTGGATGGCTAGCTAAGTGTATTTATGAACTAAAAATCAGTTCTCTTATCTTTACAATAGGCCATTATTGATTTTGGCCCAATAGGCCAGGCATATTACCTCTTTCAAGGAGCTTTCCGTTTTGCTAGGGTTATTTTACCTAAAATCGTTAAGGCCTACCTACAGAAAACAACAACAGCAGCAGCAGCAGCAGCAGCAGCAGCAGCAGTAACAACAACAATTATGCATCCTGCCAGCCTGACAAGAGTGGCCCAGAGGGTGTTTAGCATCCCCAGTGGCTCTGCAAGCGTGGAGAGTGTGTTCTCTGTAGCTGGCCTGCTCTCCAGGCACCAACGCATGAGCCTGAAGCCACAGACTGGCCAAACTCGTGTTTCTAAAAATGAATGAAAGGCATTGTAGACTGAGCCTAATAAGGCATGTTTCTTTTCATTTGGGTTTAATTTTCAGTAAGTCACAGCATATATGTGAAACGTATAGACTATAATGATTGAATACAACATGTTGTTTAAATAATGAGAGCTTAATGTATGGCCTGGACTGCATGTCCATGTTCCCTGAAATGTATTTATTTGCAGGCTATAGCCTTGAAATAATATAGCCTAAATAATTCATTTTCGTTCTTTTCTTAAACTACCTGTCTGGCTCCTGACCTATTTATGACGTTTATATGCTGTTTAATACGACATGTAGCCTTTTTGAAATGATGAGTGCTATTTACAGTCTTTCTTACTGTTATGAGAATTTCGTTATCAATGTTCATAAACTTCAATTAATCTACTCAGTCTGCAACCCAAAGTTTGTAAGGTTCTGGTTTAAATGAAACAGACAGAGTTCCCAGCTTACAATAGTCAAAATGTTTATTCACGAGAGCACTCTGAATGAAGTCCATTATACAAAGACATCCATTTTATACCTTGCTCGCGCACATACTTCCACACAAACAGTAGATATCCTACACACATACATACACATGAACAGTAGATATCCTACACACATACATACACATGAACAGTAGGTGAGTTGTATCCTTCTCCATAGTTCTCACCACTGTGTATCACTACCCAGCCGACAGTTCCATTCCCCCGAGATTAGGGAAACCTTGACAAGTCCTCCCTGTCCTATCATATGTTTCTCAGAGTTCTAGCCAGGTCGGGTCAAACACAGTTTAATTGTTCTCGGTATTTTCTTAGACACACACATACACACACATTTCTCTCACTCACAGGTCTCTTCTGAGCCATGTTGGACTTACGTTTAATGCTTTAATTATTCCTTATACATGCTACACAAACTATACTCATTAATAGTTAGGTTTCAGGGTGAAATTATTTAATCATTATCTTTAAACATATAACTTAACTTACCCTTTTCTTGTTGTTTATTTCAATTATTTTCATTCAAATGAAATGGTTTGGTTTAAATACTTCAAAACCAAACGGTAGTTCCAGGTAGTCACAAAAATAGATGGGTGTTGGTTAAATTGGGATTTTAATGGCCTCCCTAGTGGCGCTGCGGTCTAAGGCACTGCATTGTAGTGTTTGAGTTGTCACTACAGACCCAGGTTCAATCCCAGGCTGAGACCCATGAGGCGGCGCAGAATTGGCCCAGCATCATCTGGGTAGGGGAGGTTTTGGCAGGCCGGGATTTCCTTCACCTCTCACGCGCTCTAGCGGTGCTCTAGCGGTGCTCTAGCGGTGCTCTAGCGGTGCTCTAGCAAGCTGTCTTTGGTCGCCAGCTGGACGGTGTTTCCTCCAACACATCGGTGCGGGTGTGTCAAGAAGCACTGCGGCTTGGCCAGGGTCATGTTTCGGAGGACACATGGCTATCGACCTTCGCCTCTCCCGAGTCCGTAGGGGAGTTGCTGCACAAGACTAATTGGATATCATGAAATTGGGGAGAAAAAGCGATTTTTATGAATGGAGTGAATTTGAAGCAGCAGGTTTTTTTTTCTCCTGTGAGCAGGTTTTTATTGGAGCGGTTAGGAAGGATGTGGAGCGGTCTTTCCCACCGCTCAATTCCTCTCACATACTCTGCTCAGGACCAGGCAGGGTTTTATCCTCCGGGATGTGTTTCATTTCAGGGAGGAATGACTACCCTCCGCTGTGCCCTTGTTCACTTGTCTACACAGAATATGACCGCATTGAGGTGAAATAGGGCAGAGAGTGGAGCATCTTTCTGTATTGAAGCCCAGCCTGCTCCATTGTTCACATCCTTGTACACATCTGAGACAACTGGATTGGATAGGTAACAGCATTCCTCTAATCTAGTTGTCCAGCAGGCCTGATCCACAGAGGAGCAGCTGTTTAGAAATACACCGTCCGGCTTGGTCCAGGGATTTGGTTATGCAGTTGATGTGGCCCAGGAACCTGTGCCAGGGGTTTTATGTCCTAAAAAAAGGACATAAATAGGTGTGAGGGAAAAGCTAATCCAATTACATTGGAGATGTTGTTTTTGACTCTGTGCTTTTGAATTGCGTAGGTTGATGAATCCTCTCTCTCTCTCTCTCTCTCTCCCTCTTTCTTTCTCCCTCCCTTTCTCATTCTTTCTCACTTTCTCTCGCTCTCTCATTCTCTCTCTCTCATTCTTTTTCTCTCAACCTCATCTCTCCCTCTCTTCTCTCTCTTTCTTCTCTCTCTTCTCTCCTCTCTCTTCTCTCTCTCTAGTTGGTGGGGGGCCAGTTTGACCTGGAGATGAACTTCATTATCCAGGAGAAAGACAGCATTGTGTGCATGGTGGAGCTGCTGGACAAGGTGGGTGCTACATACACAAAATGAAATGGAACAATATGTATAATATAATCTATGGTGGATGAGTTGTGGTTGTACACACACAGAAATACACAGAGAAATAGATTTTCTCATTGACTTGAATGGGGATCCCCGTTCTAGTAATTGTAGGCCTATTTCTATGGGTACATGTTAGCAGTGGAGGATTGTAAAGCGCTTTGAGCATCTGGCAAATCTCTTTCTAAATCGGATCCATTATTATTATTATTATGTCTGGTTCCCAGTGTGAGCCCACGTGCCAGGCGGAGGTGTGGAGCATCTTCACGGCTATCCTGAAGAAGAGCGTGAGGAACCTGCAGGCCTGCACCGACACAGCCCTCATCAACATGGTGCTGGACCGCGTGGCCCACACTGACAGCATGATCGCAGGTACTGCCACAGTAACACCAGAAGCCAAAGTCATTTCACTCCAAAGTAATGAGGTCACCCCAGTCCTCAGTACAGTATTTAGCATGCTGACACCTACCTACAGGGCTGTCTAGTTCCCCTGCAGTGTGGATGATTGTCTCATTCATAATCATTGTCCAGTGGTTCTCCAAGTCCTGTGTTTTACTACCTTTTTAAATCCAAAGTAATGACCACTGCCTCAGTCCGAATGATTCCCTACTGTACAGGTATCACCCTTATAATGAGGAAGTGAGAGCCCTGTCTAATGCTCCTCACCTTCCCTCATCAAGCTTAGCCAGCTGACGGCACAATTCTGTGTGTGTCTGAAAATAGACTAATTTGTCCTGCAGCAACTCAAGCACTGAGGAGGTGCGGATACCCATGGACGGACGGACAGACAGACACACACACACGCATCATCATTAGATTTGGAATGTGTGTGCAGACCTGACAACACCACTCAGCCTCGCGCTAACCCACTGCCCAGTCAGAGAAGTGACTTCCACACCAGTCAGTAGACACAGTCACCAGCCTCAATCACTCACCAGACTCTCTCCCAGTTACTAATGAGGCCAAAATAACTCCTCAAAAGCTCAGTGATTGACCACTGGCCTGGCAGAGCAGGATAATCAGCCTTAGCATAATGAAACCATTAGCCCAGGGAACATTAACATGCAGGCCAGGCCAGACAGACAGACAAACCCAGGGAACATGAACATGCAGGTCAGGCCAGACAGACAAACCCAGGGAACATGAACATGCAGGTCAGGCCAGACAGACAAACCGTCCTTTCAGCACGTCTCCGGCAATTATGGTGTAACCAGGCCATTGCAATATGTTTTGACTCTGCTTTGCTCAGTAGTGTGAAACGGGCATTAGGCTGTTAAATCAGACGGCCTCTCTCCCTCTCCTTCCATGGCTGGTGTGTGTCAGTCCTCTGATGCCTCAGGTCGCTCTGGCAGGCTATAGAACCTCCACTGTACCTGATGAAAATGGTCCTCCATGGCATTAGCCAGTAATGTGTCGTATTATAGGCTGAATTCCAGGGGGAGTGTGCATTGATAAGCCAATCAATACACATTACTGGCTAATGCCAGGAGGACCATTTTCATCCCAGTGAACAGAGAGAGAGAGAGATGTTCTATAGCCTCCTTATAGCCAACCCCCCCCCCCCCCCCCCCCCCCCGTTGTTGTCTTAGCTAGCTCTCCCAATCAACACCTGTGATTGCTTTATGCCTCGCTTTATGTCTCTCTCAAATGTCAATATGCCTTGTATATTGTTGTTTAGGATAGTTAGCATTGTTTTAGTTTCCTGCGGAGCCCCTAGTCCCACTCAACATGCCTCAGATATCTCCTTTGTCCCACCTCCCACACATGCGGTGACCTCACTCAACATAACAAGTGCGTCCAGAGATGCAACCTCTCTTATCATCACTCAGTGCCTGGGTTTATCTCCACTGTAACCGCACCCCACCATACCCCTGTCTGCACATTATGCCCTGAATCTGTTCTACCATGCCCAGAAATCTGCTCCTTTTATTCTCTGTCCCCAACGCACTAGACGACCAGTTTTGATAGCCTTTAGCCGTACCCTCATCCTACTCCTCCTCAGTTCCTCGGGTGAAGTGGAGGTCAACCCAGGCACTCTCATTTGTTGACTTCTGTAACCGAAAAAGCCTTGGTTTCATGCATGTTAACATCAGAAGCTTCCTCCCTAAGTTAGTTTTACTCACTGCCTCATTGCCTGCATCCGTAATGGGTCAGCGGTCAAACGACCTCCTCTCATCACTGTAAAACGCTCCCTGAAACACTTCAGCGAGCAGGCCTTTCTAATCGACCTGGCCGGGGTATCCTGGAAGGATATTGACCTCATCCCGTCAGTAGAGGATGCCTGGATATTTTTAAAAAATGCCTTCCTAACCATCTTAAATAAACATGCCCCATTCAAGAAATTTAGAACCAGGAACAGATATAGCCCTTGGTTCTCCCCAGACCTGACTGCCCTTAACCAACACAAAAACATCCTATGGCGTTCTGCATTAGCATCGAACAGCCCCCGTGATATGCAGCTGTTCAGGGAAGCTAGAAACCATTATACACAGGCAGTTAGAAAAGCCAAGGCTAGCTTTTTCAAGCAGAAATTTGCTTCTTGCAACACTAACTCAAAAAAGTTATGGGACACTGTAAAGTCCATGGAGAATAAGAACACCTCCTCCCAGCTGCCCACTGCACTGAAGATACGAAACACTGTCATCACTGATAAATCCACCATAATTGAAAATGTCAATAAGCATTTTTCTACTGCTGGCCATGCTTTCCACCTGGCTACTCCTACCCCTGTCAACAGCACTGCACCCCCAACAGCAACTCGCCCAAGCCTTCCCCATTTCTCCTTCTCCCAAATCCATTCAGCTGATGTTCTGAAAGAGCTGCAAAATCTGGACCCCTACAAATCAGCCGGGCTAGACAATCTGGACCCTTTCTTTCTAAAATTATCTGCCGAAATTGTTGCCACCCCTATTACTAGCCTGTTCAACCTCTCTTTCGTGTCATCTGAGATTCCCAAAGATTGGAAAGCAGCTGCGGTCATCCCCCTCTTCAAAGGGGGGGACACTCTTGACCCAAACTGCTACAGACCTATATCTATCCTACCATGCCTTTCTAAGGTCTTCGAAAGCCACGTCAACAAACAGATTACCGACCATTTCGAATCTCACCCTACCTTCTCTGCTATGCAATCTGGTTTCAGAGCTGGTCATGGGTGCACCTCAGCCACGCTCAAGGTCCTAAACGATATCTTAACCGCCATCGATAAGAAACATTACTGTGCAGCCGTATTCATTGATCTGGCCAAGGCTTTCGACTCTGTCAATCACCACATCCTCATCGGCAGACTCAACAGCCTTGGTTTCTCAAATGATTGCCTCGCCTGGTTCACCAACTACTTCTCTGATAGAGTTCAGTGTGTCAAATCGGAGGGTCTGTTGTCCGGACCTCTGGCAGTCTCTATGGGGGTGCCACAGGGTTCAATTCTTGGACCGACTCTCTTCTCTGTATACATCAATGAGGTCGCTCTTGCTGCTGGTGAGTCTCTGATCCACCTCTACGCAGACGACACCATTCTGTATACTTCCGGCCCTTCTTTGGACACTGTGTTAACAACCCTCCAGGCAAGCTTCAATGCCATACAACTCTCCTTCCGTGGCCTCCAATTGCTCTTAAATACAAGTAAAACTAAATGCATGCTCTTCAACCGATCGCTACCTGCACCTACCCGCCTGTCCAACATCACTACTCTGGACGGCTCTGACTTAGAATACGTGGACAACTACAAATACTTAGGTGTCTGGTTAGACTGTAAACTCTCCTTCCAGACCCATATCAAACATCTCCAATCCAAAGTTAAATCTAGAATTGGCTTCCTATTTCGCAACAAAGCATCCTTCACTCATGCTGCCAAACATACCCTTGTAAAACTGACCAGCCTACCAATCCTCGACTTTGGCGATGTCATTTGCAAAATAGCCTCCAATACCCTACTCAACAAATTGGATGCAGTCTATCACAGTGCAATCCGTTTTGTCACCAAAGCCCCATATACTACCCACCATTGCGACCTGTACGCTCTCGTTGGCTGGCCCTCGCTTCATACTCGTCGCCAAACCCACTGGCTCCATGTCATCTACAAGACCCTGCTAGGTAAAGTCCCCCCTTATCTCAGCTCGCTGGTCACCATAGCATCTCCCACCTGTAGCACACGCTCCAGCAGGTATATCTCTCTAGTCACTCCCAAAACCAATTCTTTCTTTGGCCGCCTCTCTTTCCAGTTCTCTGCTGCCAATGACTGGAACGAACTACAAAAATCTCTGAAACTGGAAACACTTATCTCCCTCACTAGCTTTAAGCACCAACTGTCAGAGCAGCTCACAGATTACTGCACCTGTACATAGCCCACCTATAATTTAGCCCAAACAACTACCTCTTTCCCAACTGTATTTAATTAATTAATTTATTTTGCTCCTTTGCACCCCATTATTTTTATTTCTACTTTGCACATTCTTCCATTGCAAAACTACCATTCCAGTGTTTTACTTGCTATATTGTATTTACCTTGCCACCATGACCTTTTTTGCCTTTACCTCCCTTCTCACCTCATTTGCTCACATTGTATATAGACTTGTTTATACTGTATTATTGACTGTATGTTTGTTTTACTCCATGTGTAACTCTGTGTCGTTGTATCTGTCGAACTGCTTTGCTTTATCTTGGCCAGGTCGCAATTGTAAATGAGAACTTGTTCTCAACTTGCCTACCTGGTTAAATAAAGGTAAAATAAATAAAAATAAATAAATAAACACACTCTGCCAACCGTGATGTCCTTGCCATGTCTGAATCCTGGCATAGGAGTGCCACCAAAAATTCCCCAACTACAACATTTTCCGTCAAGATAGAACTGCCAAAGGGGGAGCATTTGCAATCTACTGCAGAGATAGTTTGCAAAGTTCTGTCATACATTCCTGGTCTATGTCCAAACAGTTCAAGCTTCTAATTTTAAAAATGAATCTCTCCAGAAATAAGTCTCTCACTGTTGCCGCCTGTTATAGACCCCCTTCAGCTCCCAGCTGTGCCCTGAACACCATATGTGAATTGATTGCCCCCCATCTATCTTCAGAGCTCGTTCTGTTAAGTGACCTGAACTGGGATATGCAACTTCTTGACGCTACCCATCCCTGTCGCGGGATCATTTTCGTCAGCAACCGCTGAATAGCATAGCGCAACAGTCAAATAATATTACAAAAAAATATTCATATTCATGAAATCACAAGTGCAATATTGCTTAGCCTTTTGTTAATCCACCTGAAATGATGCTTTACAGCGAAAGCAATCCAAGCGTTTGTGTAATTTTATCGATAGCCGAGCATAGCATTATGTACACTTAGCATCCGTAAGCTTGGTCACGAAAATCAGAAAAGCAATCAAATGAACCGTTTACCTTTGATCTTCGGATGTTTTCACTCACGAGACTCCCAGTTACACAACAAATGTTCCTTTTGTTCCATAAAGATTATTTTTATACCCAAAATACAGACGTTTGTTTGTCACGTTATGTTCAGAAATCCACAGGAAAGAGCGGTCACGACAACGCAGATGGAAATTCCAAATAGTCTTCATAATGTCCACAGAAACATGTCAAACGTTTTTTATAATCATTCCTCAGGTAGTTTTTAAAATATATATTCGATAATATATCAACCGAGTGTGTAGGTTTTTCAATAACAGCGGGAGGAACAATGGCGGCTTTACTCTGTAGCGCAAAAACTCACTCTGAGAGCCCCCACCTATCCACTTACGCAATGTGATCTTTCACGCTCTTTTTTTCAAAATGAAAGCCTGAAACTATGTCTAAAGACTGGTGACACCTTAGGGAAGCCAGAGAAAAAGGAATCTGGTCGATATCCCTTTAAATGGTGGATTGGCATGCATATGAACAGAAGGGTTTCAAAATAAGAGGCACTTCCTGATTGGATTATCCTCAGGGTTTTGCTTGCAATATCAGTTCTGTTATACTCACAGACAATATTTTGACAGTTTTGGAAACTTTAGATTTTTCTATCCTAATCTGTCAATTATATGCATATTCTAGCATCTGGTCCTGAGAAATAGGCTGTTTACTTTGGGAAAGTTATTTTTCCAAACATAAAAATAGTGCCCCCTAGCTTCAAGAGGTTACCCCGGCAGTCCTACATTCTAAGCTAGATGCCCTCAATCTCAGACAAATTATCAAGGAACCCACCAGGTACAACCCTAAATCCGTAAACATGGGCACCCTCATAGATATTATCCTGACCAATTTACCCTTCAAATACACTTTCAATCAGGATCTCAGCGATCACTGCCTCATTGCCTGCATCTGCTATAGGTCCGCGGTCAAACGACCACCCGTCATCACTGTCAAACGCTCACTAAAACACTTCTGCGAGCAGGGCTTTATAATCGACCTGGCCTGAGTACCCTGGAAGGATTTTGACCTCATCCCGTCATTCGAGGATACCTGGTCGTTCTTTAAAAGTGATTTCCTCACCACCTTTCAAAAAATGTTGAACTAAAAACAGATATAGCCCTTGGCTCACTCCAGACCTGACCGCTTTCGACCAGCACAAAAACATCCTGTGGCAGACTGCAATAGCATCGAATAGTCCCTGCGATATGCAACTTTTCAGGGAAGTTAGGAACCAATACACGCAGTCAGTCAGGAAAGCAAAGGCTAGCTTTTTCAAACAGAAATTTGCATCCTGTAGCTTTAACTCCAAAACGTTTTTTTGGACACTGTAAAGTGCATGGAGAATAAGAGCAGCACCTCCCAGCTGCCCACTGCACTGAGGCTAGGTAACACTGTCACCACTGATAAATCCACGATAATCGAGAATTTCAATTAGCATTTCTCTACGGCTGGCCATGCTTTCCTCCTGGCTACCCCAACCCCGGCGAACAGCATCGCTGCCCGCTTGCCCGACTAGCATCACTACTCTGGACAATTCTGACTTAGATTATGTGGACAACTACAAATACCTAGGTGTCTGGCTAGACTGTAAACTATCCTTCCAGACTCATATCAAACATCTCCAATCCAAAATTAAATATAGAATCGGCTTTCTGTTTCGCTACATAGCCTCCTTCACTCACGCCGCCAAACATACTCTAGTAAAACTGACTATCCTACCAATCCTCAACTTCGGCGATGTCATTTACAAAATAGCCTCTAACACTCTACTCAGCAAACTGGATGCAATCTATCACAGTGCTATCCGTTTTGTCACCAAAGCCCCATATACCACCCACCACTGCGACCTGTATGCTCTCATCGGCTGACCCTCGCTACATATTCGTCGCCAGACCCACTGGCTCCAGGTCCTCTATAAGTCTTTGCTAGGTAAATCTCCGTCTTAGCTCACTGGTCTCGATAACAACACCCACCCATAGCACTCGCTCCAGCAGGTATACAGTGGGGAGAACAAGTATTTGGTACACTGCCGATTTTGCAGGTTTCCCTACTTAGAAAATATGTAGAGGTCTGTAATTTTTATCATTTTTATCATTTTTGCAATAAAATGCAAATGTATTACTTAAATTATACAATGTGATTTTCTGGATTGTTGTTTTAGATTCTGTCTCTCACAGTTGTAGTGTACCTATGATAACATTTACAGACCTCTACATGCTTTGTAAGTAGGAAAACCTGCAAAATCGGCAGTGTATCAAATACTTGTTCTCCCCACTGTATCTCACTGGTCATCCCCAAAGCCAACACCTACTTTGGCCACCTTTCCTTCCAGTTCTCTGCTGCCAGTGACTGGAACAAATTGCAAAAATCACTGAAGCTGGAGACTTATATCTCCCTCACTAACTTTAAGCATCAGCTGTCAGAGCAGCTTACCGATTGCTGCTGCTGTACACAGCCCATATGTAAATAGCCCATCCAATCTACCTACCTCATCCCCATATTGTTTTTATTTACTTTTCTGCTCTTTTGCACACCAGTATTTCTACTTGCACATCTATCACTCCAGTGTTAATTTGCTAAATTGCTACTTACTTCGCTACTATGGCCTATTTATTGCCTTACCTCCTCACGCCATTTACACACACTGTATATAGACTTTCTTTTTTTATTTTCTATTGTGTTATTGACTGTACGCTTGTTTATTTCAAGTGTAACTCTGTGTTGTTGTTTGTGTCGCACTGCTTTGCTTTGTCTTGGCCAGGTCACAGTTGTAAATGAGAACTTGTTCTCAACTAACCTACCTGGTTAAATAAAAAAATATTTACAATTAAAAAATACAATTAAAAAACACATTGATGGGGAATGGCATAGCATTTCTCCACGTTTGCCATAATGTGAAAATATGTGTACTTAACTAATAAAAGGTGATTTGGTTTGCATAGTATTTTAAGTGCTGAATATCTGATTTAAGTCTTTTTCGATGTCCTCTTTAGTGTGAAGTGTTTTTGGTCTACTTGTAATCAATCCATAAAATGTTTTATGAGCCAAGTAACAAGAGGTCACGCAACGATGTTACTTTGGTTATAGAGGTTCTCGAACATCACTCTGTATGTGTTTTGCTTTTCACTTGGACTCTGTTCAAGTCCATTGTTAGGCTGTGGTCAGTTTCCCCTCTTCACATATGTCATGTTTAACCTGTGTGTGTCCCTTCCCTCTTCCAGACCTGATGGTGGACATGCTAGGAGTGCTGGCCAGCTACAGCATCACAGTCAAGGAGCTGAAGTTGTTCTTCAGCAAACTGCAAGGAGAGAAAGGCCAATGGGTAACACAACTAGTCGAACCTTCATACCGTACCGCCCTGTCATATTTGTCTTGTAGAGAGCATGGGGAATGTGCTAGCAACACTTCAACTGGTTGCCTGTACACATCCTTTCAGCCTCTCTGTGCTCTGGTACCATACATTACACTGTGTAGTGCAGACACACCATCGCTGTCTATTGGGCTAATCCAAAAAACATTACTGTATTATTAATGTGTAATAACTTGAGGAAGTTGCATCTTAGCTCTGATATATGAAGGCAGTTTTATCATTCTACCTTCTACTGGGTAATGTTATGATTTAAGGAGAGGGTAAACTGATCTTAGATCAGTGTTTGGAATTAAATCACACACATTTAACAGTTTAACATAAATAGGATCGTACTATCATTAGTTAAAAATAGTATCTACAGTGGGACAAAAAAGTATTTAGTCAGCCACCAATTGTGCAAGTTCTCCCACTTAAAAAGATGAGAGGCCTGTAATTTTCATCATAGGTATACTTCAACTATGATAGACAAAATGAGGAAAAAAATCCTGAAAATCACATTGTAGGATTTTTAATGAATTTATTTGCAAATTATGGTGGAAAATAAGTATTTGGTCAATAACAAAAGTTTATCTCAATACTTTGTTATATACCCTTGGTTGGCAATGACAGAGGTCAAAAGTTTTCTGTAAGTCTTCACAAGGTTTTCACACACTGTTGCTGGTATTTTGGCACATTCCTCCATGCAGATCTCCTCTAGAGCAGTGAAGTTTTAGGACTGTTGCTGGGCAACACAGACTTTCAACTCCCTCCAAAGATTTTCTATGGGGTTGAGATCTGGAGACTGGCTAGGCCACTCCAGGACCTTGAAATGCTTCTTACGAAGCCACTCCTTCGTTGCTCGGGCGGTGTGTTTGGGATCTTTGTCATGCTGAAAGACCCAGCCACGTTTCATCTTCAATGCCCTTGCTGATGGAAGGAGGTTTTCACTCAAAATCTTGCGATTCATGGCCCCACTCATTCTTTCCTTTACACGGATCAGTTGCCCCAAAGCATGATGTTTCCACCCCCATGCAACTCAGCATTCTTGGTCCTCCAAACACAATGAGTTGAGTTTTTACCAAAAAGTTATATTTTGGTTTCATCTGACCATATGACATTCTCCCAATCTTCTTCTGGACCATCTAACTGCTCTCTAGCAAGCTTCAGATGGGCCTGGACATGTACTGGCTTAAGCATGGGGACACGTCTGGCACTGCAGGATTTGAGTCCCTGGTGGCGTAGTGTGTTACTGATGGTAGGCTTTGTTACTTTGGTCCCAGCTCTCTGCAGGTCATTCACTAGGTCCCACCGTGTGGTTCTGGGATTTTTGCTCACCGTTCTTGTGATCATTTTGACCCCACGGGGTGAGATCTTGCGTGGAGCCCCAGATCGAGATTATCAGTGGTCTTGTATGTCTTCCATTTCCTAATAATTGCTCCCACAGTTGATTTCTTCAAACCAAGCTGCTTACCTATTGCAGATTCAGTCTTCCCAGCCCAGGGCAGGTCTACAATTTTGTTTCTGGTGTCCTTTGACAGCTCTTTGGTCTTGGCCATAGTGGAGTTTGGAGTGTGACTGTTTGAGGTTGTGGACAGGTGTCTTTTATACTGATAACAAGTTCAAACAGGTGCCATTAATACAGGTAACGAGTGGAGGACAGAGGAGCCTCTTAAAGAAGAAGTTACAGGTCTGTGAGAGCCAGAAATCTTGCTTGTTTGTAGGTGACCAAATACTTATTTTCCACCATAATTTGCAAATAAATACATTAAAAATCCTACAATGTGATTTTCTGGATTTTTTTCTCTCGCATTTTGTCTGTCATAGTTAAAGTGTACCTATGATGGAAATTACAGGCCTCTCTCATCTTTTTAAGTGGGAGAACTTGCACAATTGGTGGCTGACTAAATACTTTTTTGCCCCACTGTATACTGAAGATACATTAGTGATTATAAAGTTGAAGAATAATCTGTTTTCCAACCTGGGTTTTGTAGTTTTCCACCAAGACAGCCTGGACAGTCTTACCTAGCAGGGTGGAATCAGTACAATACAGTGGGAAGACAGCCTGGACAGTCTTGCCTAGCAGGGTGGAGTCAGTACAGTAACAGTGGGAAGACAGCCTGGGCAGTCTTGCCTAGCCGGGTGGAGTCAGTACAGTACAGTGGGAAGACAGCCTGGACACTCTTGCCTAGCAGGGTGGAGTCAGTACATTGGGAAGACAGCCTGGGCAGTCTTGCCTAGCAGGGTGGAGTCAGTACAGTAACAGTGGGAAGACAGCCTGGACAGTCTTGCCTAGCAGGGTGGAGTCAGTACAGTGGAAGACAGCCCGGGCAGACTTGCCTAGCACGGTGGAGTCAGTACAGTGGGAAGAAAGCCTGGACAGTCTTGCCTAGCAGGGTGGAGTCAGTACAGTGGGAAGACAGCCTGGGCAGTCTTGCCTATCAGGGTGGAGTCAGTACAGTACAGTGGGAAGACAGCCTGGACAGTCTTGCCTAGCAGGGTGGAGTTATTTCAGTACCACGGGAAGACAGCCTGGACAGTCTTGCCTAGCAGGGTGGAGTCAGTACAGTACAGTGGGAAGACAGCCTGGGCAGTCTTGCCTAGCAGGGTGGAGTCAGTACAGTGGGAAGACAGCCTGGACAGTCTTGCCTAGCCGGGTGGAGTCAGTACAGTAACAGTGGGAAGACAGCCTGGATTGTCTTGCCTAGCAGGGTGGAGTCAGTACAGTGGGAAGACAGCCTGGACAGTCTTGCCTAGCAGGGTGGAGTCAGTACAGTAACAGTGGGAAGACATCCTGGACAGTCTTGCCTAGCAGGGGTGGAGTCAGTACAGTGGGAAGACAGCCTGGACAGTCTTGCCTAGCAGGGTGGAGTCAGTACAATAACAATGGGAAGACAGCCTGGACAGTCTTGCCTAGCAGGGTGGAGTCAGTACAATAACAATGGGAAGACAGCCTGGACAGTCTTGCCTAGCAGGGTAGAGTCAGTACAGTACAGTGGGAAGACAGCCTGGTCACTCTTGCCTAGCAGGGTGGAGTCAGTACAGTGGGAAGACAGCCTGGGCAGTCTTGCCTAGCAGGGTGGAGTCAGTACAGTGGGAAGACAGCCTGGGCAGTCTTGCCTAGCAGGGTGGAGTCAGTACAGTGGGAAGACAGCCTGGGCAGTCTTGCCTAGCAGGGTGGAGTCAGTACAGTGGGAAGACAGCCTGGGCAGTCTTGCCTAGCAGGGTAGAGTCAGTACAGTAACAGTGGGAAGACAGCCTGGACAGTCTTGCCTAGCAGGGTAGAGTCAGTACAGTAACAGTGGGAAGACAGCCTGGACAGTCTTGCCTAGCAGGGGGGAGTCAGTACCGTAGCCCTTATGTAAAAACAGCAGATCTCGTAGGTTGTACCATGAATGATCCACTGAGTCCCTGCACCATTGAGAGAGGATAATTTACTCACTGCTTTAGCACACTCTGCCAACCCTGATGTCCTTGCCGTGTCTGAATCCTGGCTTAGGAAGGCCACCAAAATTTAGGAGATTTCCATACCCAACTACAACATTTTCCGTCAAGATAGAACTGCCAAAGGGGGAGGAGTTGCAGTCTACTGCAGAGAGAGCCTGCAAAGTAATGTCATACTTTCCAGGTCCATACCCAAACAGTTCGAACTACTAATTTAAAAAAATACTCTCTCCAGAAATAAGTCTCTCACTGTTGCCGCCTGCTACCGATCCCCCTCAGCTCCCAGCTGTGCCCTGGACACCATTTGTGAATTGATCGCCCCCCCCATCTAGCTTCAGAGTTTGGGCAGTCCTACAATCTAAGCTAGATGCCCTCAATCTCAGACAAATCATCAAGGAACCCACCAGGTACAACCCTAAATCTATAAACATGGGCACCCTCATAGACGTTATCCTGACCAACTGGCCCTCCAAATACACCTCCACTGTCTTCAATCAGGATCTCAGCGATCACTGCCTCCTTGCCTGTATCCGCAGTCAAACGACCACCCCTCATCACTGTCAAACGCTCCCTAAAACACTTCTGCGAGCAGGCCTTTCTAATCGACCTGGCCCGGGTATCCTGGAAGGATATTGACCTCATCCCGTCAGTTGAGGATGCCTGGTCATTCTTTAAAAGTAACTTCCTCACCATCTTAGATAAGCATGCTCCGTTCAAAAAATGCAGAACGAAGAACAGAAATAGCCCTTGGTTCACTCCAGACCTGACTGCGCTTGACCAGCACAAAAACATCCTGTGGCGGACTGCAATAGCATCAAATAGGCCCCGAGATATGCGACTGTTCAGGGAAGTCAGGAACCAATACACGCAGTCAGTCAGGAAAGCAAAGGCCAGCTTTTTCAAGCAGAAATTTGCATCCTGTAGCTCTAACTCCAAAAAGTTCTGGGACACTGTAAAGTCCATGGAGAACAAAAGCACCTCCTCCCAGCTGCCCACTGCACTGAGGCTAGGTAACACGGTCACCACCAATAAATCCATGATAATCGAAAACTTCAACAAGCATTTCTCAACGGCTGGCCATGCCTTCCTCCTGGCTACTCCAACCTCAGCCAACAGCTCCGCCCCTCCCCGCAGCTACTCGCCCAAGCCTCCCCAGCTTCTCCTTCACCCAAATCCAGATAGCAGATGTTCTGAAAGAGCGGCAAAACCTGGACCCGTACAAATCAGCTGGTCTTGACAATCTGGACCCTCTATTTCTGAAACTATCTGCCGCCATTGTCACAACCCCTATTACCAGCCTGTTCAACCTCTCTTTCATATCGTCTGAGATCCCCAAGGATTGGAAAGCTGCCGCAGTCATCCCCCTCTTCAAAGGGGGAGACACCCTGGACCCAAACTGTTAAAGACCTATATCCATCCTGCCCTGCCTATCTAAGGTCTTTGAAAGCCAAGTCAACAAACAGATCACTGACCATCTCGAATCCCACCGTACCTTCTCCGCTGTGCAATCTGGTTTCCGAGCCGGTCACGGGTGCACCTCAGCCACGCTCAAGGGACTAAACGATATCATAACCGGCATCGATAAAAGACAGTACTGTGCAGCCGTCTTCATCGACCTGGCCAAGGCTTTCGACTCTGTCAATCACCATATTCTTATCGGCAGACTCAACAGCCTTAGTTTCTCAAATGACTGCCTCGCCTGGTTCACCAACTACTTCTCTGATAGAGTTCAGTGTGTCAAATCGGAGGGCATGTTGTCCGGTCCTCTGGCAGTCTCTATGGGGGTGCCACAGGGTTCAATTCTTCGGCCGACTCTTTTCTCTGTATATATCAATGATGTTGCTCTTGCTGCGGGTGATTCCCTGATCCACCTCTACGCAGACGACATCATTCTGTATACTTCTGGCCCTTCCTTGGACACTGTGCTATCTAACCTCTAAATGAGCTTCAATGCCAAACAACACTCCTTCCGTGGCCTCCAACTGCTCTTAAACGCTAGTAAAACCAAATGCATGCTTTTCAACCGTTCGCTGCCTGCACCCGCACGCCGGACTAGCATCACCACCCTTGATGGTTCCGACCTAGAATATGTGGACATCTATAAGTACCTAGGTGTCTGGCTAGACTGTAAACTCTGCTTCCAGACTCATATCAAACATCTCCAATCTAAAATGAAATCTAGTGTCGGCTTTCTATTCCGCAACAAAGCCTCCTTCACTCACGCCGCCAAACTTACCCTAGTAAAACTGACTATCCTACGGATCCTCGACTTTGGCGATGTCATCTACAAAATAGCTTCCAACACTCTACTCAGCAAACTGGATGCAGTTTATCACAGTGCCATCCGTTTTGTTACTAAAGCACCTTACACCACCCACCACTGTGACCTGTATGCTCTAGTCGGCTGGCCCTCGCTACATATTCGTCGCCAGACCCACTGGCTCCAGGTCATCTACAAATCCATGCTAGGTAAAGCTCCGCCTTATCTCAGTTCACTGGTCACGATGGCAACACCCACCCGTAGCACGCGTTCCAGCAGGTGTATCTCACTGATCATCCCTAAAGCCAACACCTCATTTGGCCGCCTTTCCTTCCAGTTCTCTGCTGCCTGTGACTGGAACGAATTGCAAAAATCGCTGAAGTTGGAGACTTTTATCTCCCTCACCAACTTTAAACATCTGCTATCTGAGCAGTTAACCGATCGCTGCAGCTGTACATAGTCCATCTGTAAATAGCCCACCGAATTTACCTACCTCATCCCCATGCTGTTTTTATTTATTTACTTTTCTGCTCTTTTGCACACCAGTATCTCTACCTGCACATGACCATCTGATCATTTATCACTCCGGTGTTAATCTGCAAAATTGTAATTATTCGCCTACTTCCTCATGCCTTTTGCACACAATGTATATAGACTCTTTTTTTTCTTTTTTCTACTGTTATTGACTTGTTTATTGTTTACTCCATGTGTAACTCTGTGTTGTCTGTTCACACTGCTATGCTTTATCTTGGCCAGGTCGCAGTTGTAAATGAGAACTTGTTCTCAACTAGCCTACCTGGTTAAATAAAGGTGAAATAAAAATATAAATAAATAAATAAATAAATAGGGAGGCCTATTGATCAGTGTGGAATCAGATTGCCCCATTTCGTTGACAATCTGCTTTTGTGCTTCTCCATTTCCATCCACACACACACTCAGACACACACACACTCAGACACACACACACTCACACACACACACTCTGCTAGCTCTGTGAAATATTATCTGAGGGGGTTGGCAAGAGATGATGCGTCTATCAGGAGTCTCTCCATCACAGGATTTGAACAGAGTGAACACAGTGTGATATGCTTACTGCAGCCTCCACAGAAATGAAACTGACAGAGGACTTGTCGGAAGAAAAGCTCATCAATATATTATGGAAGTTTATCAACGTTGATCACGGTTCCGTGGGTTTTGATTTACATTTGGGTTGAAAGGAAGGGGGTCTGATCTAAAGCGGGTGACCTTGCAGCATCAACGGGAATGTAAAGTAGATCAACAGAACTACTGCATTCTCAGTATAATGTCTCTAGAGAGTTCTCAACGAGATGTTGACTTGGTTAGTAGAGGTCAATATAGAAAAGCAGAAAATAGATCTGTACTCTGTAGTTGTGGAGATGTTGACTTGGTTAGTAGAGGTCAATTTAGAAAAGCAGAAAATAGACCTGGACTCTGTAGTTGTGGAGATGTTGACTTGGTTAGTAGAGGTCAATATAGAAAAGCAGAAAATAGATCTTGACTCTGTAGTTGTGGAGATGTTGACTTGGTTAGTAGAGGTCAATATAGAAAAGCAGAAAATAGATCTGTACTCTGTAGTTGTGGAGATGTTGACTTGGTTAGTAGAGGTCAATATAGAAAAGCAGAAAATAGATCTTGACTCTGTAGTTGTGGAGATGTTGACTTGGTTAGTAGAGGTCAATATAGAAAAGCAGAAAATAGACCTGAACTCTGTAGTTGTGGAGATGTTGACTTGGTTAGTAGAGGTCAATATAGAAAAGCAGAAAATAGATCTTGACTCTGTAGTTGTGGAGATGTTGACTTGGTTAGTAGAGGTCAATATAGAAAAGCAGAAAATAGACCTGAACTCTGTAGTTGTGGAGATGTTGACTTGGTTAGTAGAGGTCAATATAGAAAAGCAGAAAATATACCTGGACTCTGTAGTTGTGGAGATGTTGACTTGGTTAGTAGAGGTCATTATAGAAAAGCAGAAAATAGACCTGGACTCTGTAGTTGTGGAGATGTTGACTTGGTTAGTAGAGGTCATTATAGAAAAGCAGAAAATAGACCTGGACTCTGTAGTTGTGGAGATGTTGGTGTGTTGTTTGTTTTGCTTGCTTACCTGCCTGTGAACCTGAACATGTACGGTACGTTCAGGAAGTGTTCCGACCCCCTTGCCTTTTTCCACATTTTGTTACGTTGCCGCCTTATTTTAAAATTGTTTCAATTGTTTTTTTCCTCCTCAATCGACACACAATATCCCTTAATGGCAAAGCAAAAATAGGTTTTTAGACATTTTAGAAAATGTACATACAGTGCCTTGCGAAAGTATTCGGCCCCCTTGAACTTTGCGACCTTTTGCCACATTTCAGGCTTCAAACATAAAGATATAAAACTGTATTTTTTTGTGAAGAATCAACAACAAGTGGGACACAATCATGAAGTGGAACGACATTTATTGGATATTTCAAACTTTTTTAACAAATCAAAAACTGAAAAATTGGGCGTGCAAAATTATTCAGCCCCTTTACTTTCAGTGCAGCAAACTCTCCAGAAGTTCAGTGAGGATCTCTGAATGATCCAATGTTGACCTAAATGACTAATGATGATAAATACAATCCACCTGTGTGTAATCAAGTCTCTGTATAAATGCACCAGCACTGTGATAGTCTCAGACGTCTGTTAAAAGCGCAGAGAGCATCATGAAGAACAAGGAACACACCAGGCAGGTCCGAGATACTGTTGTGAAGAAGTTTAAAGCCGGATTTGGATACAAAAAGATTTCCCAAGCTTTAAACATCCCAAGGAGCACTGTGCAAGCGATAATATTGAAATGTAAGGAGTATCAGACCACTGCAAATCTACCAAGACCTGGCCGTCCCTCTAAACTGCCAAGAGGCCCATGATCACTCTGGATGAACTGCAGAGATCTACAGCTGAGGTGGGAGACTCTGTCCATAGGACAACAATCAGTCAGTCGTATATTGCACAAATCTGGCCTTTATGGAAGAGTGGCAAGAAGAAAGACATTTCTTAAAGATATCCATAAAAAGTGTAGTTTAAAGTTTGCCACAAGCCACCTGGGAGACACACCAAACATGTGGAAGAAGGTGCTCTGGTCAGATGAAACCAAAATTGAACTTTTTGGCAACAATGCAAAACGTTATGTTTGGCGTAAAAGCAACACAGCTGAACACACCATCCCCACTGTCAAACATGGTGGTGGCAGCATCATGGTTTGGGCCTGCTTTTCTTCAGCAGGGACAGGGAAGATGGTTAAAATTGATGGGAAGATGGATGGAGCCAAATACAGGACCATTCTGGAAGAAAACCTGATGGTCTGCAAAAGACCTGAGACTGGGACGGAGATTTGTCTTCCAACAAGACAATGATCCAAAACATAAAGCAAAATCTACAATGGAATGGTTCAAAAATAAACATATCCAGGTGTTAGAATGGCCAAGTCAAAGTCCAGACCTGAATCCAATCGAGAATCTGTGGAAAGAACTGTAAACTGCTGTTCACAAATGCTCTCCATCCAACCTCACTGAGCTCGAGCTGTTTTGCAAGGAGGAATGGGAAAGCATTTCAGTCTCTCGATGTGCAAAACTGATAGAGACATACCCCAAGCGACTTACAGCTGTAATCGCAGCAAAAGGTGGCGCTACAAAGTATTAACTTAAGGGGGCTGAATAATTTTGCACGACCAATTTTTCAGTTTTTGATTTGTTAAAAAAGTTTGAAATATCCAATAAATGTCGTTCCACTTCATGATTGTGTCCCACTTGTTGTTGATTCTTCACAAACAAATACAGTTTTATATCTTTATATTTGAAGCCTGAAATGTGGCAAAAGGTCGCAAAGTTCAAGGGGGCCGAATACTTTCGCAAGGCACTGTAAGTATTCAGACCCTTTACTCAATACATTGCTGAGTACAAGTCTTTTTGGGTTTGACACTACAAGCTTGGCACACCTGTATTTGGGGAGTTTCTCCCATTCTTCTCTGTAGATCCTCTCAAGCTCTGTCAGGTTGGATTCCTGCGTTGTCTTGGCTGTCTGTCTGAGGTCCTGAGCTGTCTGTAGCAGGTTTTCGTCACAGATATCTCTGCTCCGTTCATCTATCCCTCGATCCTGACTAGTCTCCCAGTCCCTGCCACTGAAAAATGTCCCCACAGCCTGATGCTGCCACCACCATGCTTCATCTTAGAGATGGTGCCAGGTTTCCTCAAGACGTGGCGCTTGGCAGAGATGGTTGTCCTTCTGGAAGGTTCTCCCATCTCCACAGAGGATCTCTGTCAGAGTGACCATCGTGTTCTTGTTCACCTCCCTGACCAAGCCCTTTCCCACCGATAGCTCAGTTTGGCAGGGCGGCCAGCTCTAGAAAGAGTCTTGGTTGTTCTAAACTTTTTCCATTTAAGAATGATGGAGACCACTGTGTTCTTGGGGACCTTGAATGCTGCAGAAATGTTTTGGTACCCTTCCCCAGATCTGTGCCTCGACATTCCTGTCTCTGAGCTCTACAGACAATTCCATCCACCTCATGGCTTGGTTTTTGCTCTGATATGTACAGTCAGCTGTGGGACCTGAAATAGACAGGTGTGTGCCTCTCTAAATCATGTCCAATCAATTGAATTTACAACAGATGGTACCCAAACAAGTCATAGAAAAATCTCAAGGATGATCAACGGAAACAGGATGCACCGGAGCTCATTGTGAAGGGTCTGAATACTTATGTAAATAAGATTTGTATTTGTAATACATTTGCAAAAATGTATAAAAACCTGTTTTTGCTTTGTCTTTATTGGGAATTGTGTGTAGATTGAGGATTTTTTCTATTTCATCACTTTTAGAATAAGGCTGTAACGTAACAAAATGTGGGAACAGGGAAGGTGTCTGAATACTCTCCCGACTGCACTGTGGCTTTACATTAAAGTACCTGTGTATGCGGTGCACCCTCATCAAAGTCTGTGGCGTCTCAACTTGTGCGTGTTCTTCCCTCCAGCCTCCCCATGCGGTGAAGCTGCTGTCTGTCCTGAGGAGCATGGCCCACCGGAACGGACCTGACTCCTTCTTCAGCTTCCCAGGGAAGAGTGCTGCTGTGAGTACAGTGACAATTCAATACACCTCCACATGTATACCGGAGTCTCAGACTGATCGTTAGAAGACAGTGCTCACCACCCAACTAGACTACAGTCTGACGCTACACCTGGTACGACACTATTCCCCTAAGCACTGATCAAGTAGTGCACTATGTAAGGTAAAAGTTGTGTCAGACTTGTAGTGACTGGTATGAGTCTCGGTGAACACAGTGCCTACGATAAGGTAGTGGTATTTACAGCACCTCTGGATAGCTTCTAAATGGGCTACATCCTCTTGTGCTCGACTTCCCACATGATCCAAGGCCGGACGCATTAGCAATAACTAAGATAATGCATCCTGAATTGCCTATAAGCTCTGACCCAGCACACATCTTGGCTTCTATATCCTATAATGCCAAGGTTTACCAACCATATGTAGCTTGGGTCATACTGTGTTTCTGTGTGTGTTGAATAAGCAGCATGGGAAGAGAGGAGGTGCACAGATGCTAGCTAATCTTCCTCTGTTCTCCTTCTCCTCCCTTCATTCTAATGCTCCTAGCTGTCTTCCCTCTGTTCTTCTCAGTCCGTCATTCTAATGCTCCTAGCAGTCTTCCCTCTGTTCTCCATCTCCGTTCATTCTAATGCTCCTAGCAGTCTTCCCTCTGTTCTTCTCCTCCCTTCATTCTAATGCTCCTAGCTGTCTTCCCTCTGTTCTTCTCCTCCCTTCATTCTAATGTTCCTAGCAGTCTTCCTCTGTTCTTCTCAGTCCTTCATTCTAATTCTCCTAGCAGTCTTCCCTCTGTTCTTCTCCTCCCTTCATTCTAATGCTCCTAGCAGTCTTCCCTCTGTTCTTCTCCTCCCTTCATTCTAATGCTCCTAGCTGTCTTCCCTCTGTTCTTCTCCTCCCTTCATTCTAATGTTCCTAGCAGTCTTCCTCTGTTCTTCTCAGTCCTTCATTCTAATTCTCCTAGCAGTCTTCCCTCTGTTCTTCTCCTCCCTTCATTCTAATGCTCCTAGCAGTCTTCCCTCTGTTCTTCTCCTCCCTTCATTCTAATGCTCCTAGCCGCATTCCCTCTGTTCTTCTTCTCCCTTCATTCTAATGCTCATAGCAGTCTTCCCTCTGTTCTTCTCCTCTCTTCTCCTCTCTTCATTCTAATGCTCCTAGCCGTCTCTGTTCTTCTTCTAAGTCCTTCATTCTAATGCTCCTAGCAGTCTTCCCTCTGTTCTTCTTCTCAGTCCTTCATTCTAATGCTCCTAGCCGTCTTCCCTCTGTTCTTCTCCTCCTTTCATTCTAATGCTCCTAGCAGTCTTCCCTCTGTTCTTCTCCTCTGTTCTTCTCCTCTCTTCATTCTAATGCTCCTAGCAGTCTTCCCTCTGTTCTTCTCCTCTCTTCATTCTAATTCTCCTAGCAGTCTTCCCTCTGTTCTTCTCCTCTGTTCTTCTCCTCTCTTCATTCTAATGCTCCTAGCAGTCTTCCCTCTGTTCTTCTCCTCTCTTCATTCTAATGCTCCTAGCAGTCTTCCCTCTGTTCTTCTCCTCTCTTCACTCTAATGCTCCTAGCAGTCTTCCTCTGTTCTCCTCCTCCCTTCATTCTAATGCTCCTAGCAGTCTTCCCTGTTCTTCTCCTCTCTTAATTCTAATGCTCCTAGCCGTCTCTGTTCTTCTTCTCAGTCCTTCATTCTAATGCTCCTAGCAGTCTTCCCTCTGTTCTTCTCCTCCCTTCATTCTAATTCTCCTAGCAGTCTTCCCTCGGTTCTTCTCAGTCCTTCATTCTAATGCTCCAAGCAGTCTTCCCTCTGTTCTTCTCCTCCCTTCATTCTAATGCTCCTAGCTGTCTTCCCCTCCCTTAATTCTAATGCTCCAAGCAGTCTTCCCTCTGTTCTTCTTCTCCCTTCATTCTAATGCTCCTAGCAGTCTTCCCTCTGTTCCCCTCCTCCCTTCATTCTAATGCTCCTAGCAGTCTTCCTCTGTTCTTCTTCTCCCTTCATTCTAATGCTCCTAGCAGTCTCCGAACTCATTCTCACCCCTTCCTTCTCATAGCAGCAATCCCTAAGCTGCTTTTTCCAATACCTTTTTTTTTCATCTATCCAGCCATTCAGCCAGCCAGCCAGCCATGTGATTTAGTGAGTGAAAGTATAACATATAAGTCTCCTGGGAATGTTCTGTTATACCCCTCTCTTTCTCTTAAAATAGAGCAGTTTTCTAATACACTTCCTGGTATCAATGGGTTTAAAAGTGTGGACTTAGCTTCACTAACTCAGTTAAGATGCTCTTGCTGACGTCTTCAAGGTAATGAAGGATGACAACTTATCAGACGTAGTCCCAGCTATGATCTCATACAATGGGGGAAAAACTATTTAGTCAGCCACCAATTGTGCAAGTTCTCCCACTTAAAAAGATGAGAGGCCTGTAATTTTCATCATAGGTACACTTCAACTATGACAGACAAAATGAGAAAAAAAATCCAGAAAATCACATTGTAGGATTTTTAATTAATTATTTTGCAAATGATGGTGGAAAATAAGTATTTGGTCAATAACAAGAGTTTATCTCAATACTTTGTTATATACCCTTGGTTGGCAATGACAGAGGTCAAACGTTTTCTGTAAGTCTTCACAAGGTTTTCACACACTGTTGCTGGTATTTTGGCCCATTCCTCCATGCAGATTTCCTCTAGAGCAGTGATGTTTTGGGGCTGTTGCTGGGCAACACAGACTTTCAACTCCCTCCAAAGATTTTCTATGGGGTTGAGATCTGGAGACTGGCTAGGCCACTCCAGGACCTTGAAATGCTTTTTACAAATCCACTCCTTCGTTGCCTGGGCGGTGTGTTTGGGATCATTGTCATGCTGAAAGACCCAGCCACGTTTCATCTTCAATGCCCTTGCTGATGGTAGGCTTTGTTACTTTGGTCCCAGCTCTCTGCAGGTCATTCACTAGGTCCCCCCTTGTGGTTCTGGGATTTTTGCTCACCGTTCTTGTGATAATTTTGACCCCACGGGGTGAGATCTTGCGTGGAGCCCCAGATCGAGGGAGATTATCAGTGGTCTTTTATGTCTTCCATTTCCTAATAATTGCTCCCACATTTGATTTCTTCAAACCAAGCTGCTTACCTATTGCAGATTCAGCCTTCCCAGCCTGGTACAGGTCTACAATTTTGTTTCTGGTGTCCTTTGACAGCTCTTTGGTCTTGGCCATAGTGGAGTTTGGAGTGTGACTGTTTGAGGTTGTGGACAGGTGTCTTTTATACTGATAACAAGTTCAAACAGGTGCCATTAATACAGGTAATGAGTGGAGGACAGAGGAGCCTCTTAAAGAAGAAGTTACAGGTCTGTGAGAGCCAGAAATCTTGCTTGTTTGTAGGTGACCAAATACTTATTTTCCACCATAATTTGCAAATACATTTTTCAGTTTTCATGAAGGACGACGTCATAGCCTCATGTATGCTATGTTTTAACTGTGTATCTCCTTCTAGGACCTTTACCCTTCACTATTTTCTCAATGGGTCTCACCTGAATGCTGTCTTCACCTGTATGTGGCCATGGTACATTTGACTGTACAGTACCTGGGCTAGATAATCATGTCGCTCACATTTTGTCTTTCAATAGCTGTCTGGAACACTCACATTGTATGTAGAGACAGAGTGTGTGTGTGTGTGCACTGTATGTCTCTGTGTACACTTCCATTGCCATGGTAACGGTGCCCTTTGGTGAGGGTGAGTTCTGGGCCGCCATAAGAGGCTCTGTGATTGGTGTGTGTGCAGTGGAGACTGAGCACGAAGCACACGTCTTCCCCTTGCTGTGAATCTGGCTAATGAGGCAGGAAGCCCTCTGGATAGACACACACATGAACAACTCCATCCCTTCCTTCTTGGACCCACTGTAGTCTTGGTCACACTACTCACTATCCTATTTCTAAAACATTCTTTCTCAACTCATTGAGCTCACCGTTTGTCTCCTCACAGGCTATAGCTCTGCCCCCTATAGCCAAATGGCCGTACCAGAGTGGATTCACCTTCCACACGTGGCTCCGCATGGATCCAATCAACAACATCAATGTTGACAAGGACAAGCCTTACCTGTACTGGTGAGTTACATACACCTGGCGTCCATGTTGGAGATCAGCTCGGCGACTGTAGACTGACTAGGAATCACCTTGCATCCTAAATGGCGAATCATTGTGATTTGTTGACCAGTCAGTCTGTAGCCACCGACTAATGTAGTCAGTCTCGTACACCCAGGCTAACACTGACACAACTTACTGCTGCTTGATCTGTTCTCTTTCTCTATGCAAATGATGTCTTTACTCATCTCCTGACTTGATACCCATGTATACATTTTGTATGGATAATCCAATATTATTCAGGTGTATTCAAATAGAATTTGGCTCATACCGTTGTTCCCTTTCTCTCTCTCTCTCTGTGTGTGTGTGTGTATATGTGTGTGTGTGTGTGTGTGTGTGTGTGTGTGTATACTGTATTTGCACGCCAAGGAAAGCTATTTGATTTTTTCCCCCTTGTTCATCAAAATTGTAGGATGACGTCATCCCCAAATTGTAAAAAAAAACGGACATCAGAGAGAGGCTTAATACACACACACACACACACACACACACACACACACACACACACACACACACACACACACACACACACACACACACACACTACCAGATGAAGTAGGCATACTCATGCAATGCCTCTCCCTCTCCGTTTCCATTTACCTCTCTCTCATCCTTCTCTCTCATCCTTCTCTCTTTCTCTCTCTTCTCTCCCCTTACTCCTTCCTCCCTCTCTCCTCTCTCTCTCTCTCTCTCTCTCTCTCCTCTCTCCTCTCTCTCCCCTTACTCTCTCTCTCTCCTCTCTCTCCTCTTTCTCTCTCTCTCCCCTTACTCTTTCCTCTCTCTCTCCTCTCTCCTTACTCTCTCCTCTCTCTCTCCTCTCTCCCCTTACTCTCTCCTCTCTCTTCTCTCCCCTCTCTCTCTCCTTACTCTTTCCTCCCTCTCTCCTCTCTCTTCTCTCTCCTCTCTCTCCCCTTACTCTCTCCTCTCTCTCCTCTTTCTCTCTCTCTCCCCTTACTCTTTCCTCTCTCCCTTCTTCCCTCCCTCTCTCAGGGACAGTAAATCAGTGCCTCACTCGTTCCTATTTTCAGCCGATAATTAATTTCTGTCAAAAAATCTAATTGATGTGCCGGGATTTGGTCGGCCTTCTGTTTGGTGGGCCTTCTGTTTGGTGGGCCTTCTGAAAGTGATAACCAACCACACACAGCCAGCCAGCTAGAGGCAGAAAAGTCTGTAGTAAAACTCCTTCAGACTCTGCCCTTTTAAAAAGAGATTAGTTCACTAAATCACACACAGCGACCGCCGGGGCCCCTGATCGCTCAGAACACAGACACCCACAAATGGGAATTTGTTGTGAAGTTGACAAATGATTGAGGCTTTCGCCATCTCTGTCTCTCCTCCGTTTTCAAAGTGTTTTTTAAATTTGTATGTTTGAATGATTTATTGGCAGATTGACTTGTCTCAACCCCCGTCTGCCCTTGAGTGTTAGACTGTGTTAAAGTGAGCCGTCACGCTCACTAACTGAAATCTGTTTTTTCTGTCTCTTTTCTTTTTCTTCCCTCTCTTCCTGTAGTTTTCGCACCAACAAAGGTCTGGGATACTCTGCACACTTTGTGGGCGGCTGTTTGATTGTGACCTCGTTAAAGTCCAAGGGGAAGGGACTCCAGCACTGTGTGAAATATGACTTCAAACCACAGAAGGTAGGCAGACGGCGAGGCCGGTCGACAGACAGACACGGTCCTGTGGGAGAGACACACAAACCTAGCACTCATAAAACATAGAAACACGTGCTAAGTAGGACACACAAACATGTTCTCTTTCGCATAGGACACACAAACAGAACAAATTGTACGCAGGCATAGTACACATACACTGCCCTCTCGTCTAGGCCCTTTGGGTTGAAGCATAGTCATTTGGCCCTTCCTCTGGGGGCCAGTAATGTCAGAGCAGAACAGTGAAAAAAGGATAGCAGGAACGAGAGAGAGGGATGATGTAATGGGGCACGACACACAGCCAGACCATAGCACCCAGACCCAGTCAAGCCCAACAGCATCTGTGAGATCCATGGTGCCCCTGGCCAATTAAAACTCCCCTTGTTATCCCGGAGTGGAACAACGCTACTCTACTTCCTCCTCAGACTCAGAACCTCATTCTATCTTTAGGCCTCTGTATTCCACGGTCGGTCTTATCTCCCAAGCTGTCTGCCTGGTAACTCTAATAACCTATTTCACTGGATTCTTCCAATGTCTGACAGAAATCTGAGCAGCCGATGTAGGTGGGATTGTAGCCCAAGGGGTTTAAGAGCTGATCGGGCGATGTCCCATGTCTCCGAAGGGTAACTCTGTGAAGGCAGCCAGGAATGAGGCTAAAATTAAGTTGTTGTTTCAGTGGTACACTACGCAGCTAGGAATGAGGCTAAAATTAAGTTGTTGTTTCAGTGGTATATAATGACCAATGGTGGTTAAGCTGTTGTTGTTTGTGGTACATAATGACCATTGGTGGTTAAGCTGTTGTTGTTTGTGGTACATAATGACCAATGGTGGTTAAGTTGTTGTTGTTTCCGTGGTACATAAGGGCCAATGGTGGTTAAGTTGTTGTTGTTGTTGTTTCAGTGGTACATAATGACCAATGGTGGTTAAGTTGTTGTTGTTTCAGTGGTACGTAATGACCATTGGTGGTTAAGTTGTTGTTGTTTCAGTGGTACATGGTGACCATGGTGGTTAAGTTGTTGTTTGTCTTTCAGTGGTACATGGTGACCATGGTGGTTAAGTTGTTGTTTCAGTGGTACATAATGACCAATGGTGGTTAATTTGTTGTCGTTTCAATGGTACATAATGACCATTGGTGGTTAAGTTGTTGTTTGTGGTACATAATTACCAATGGTGGTTAAGTTGTTGTTGTTTCAGTGGTACATAATGGCCAATGGTGGTTAAGTTGTTGTTGTTTCAGTGGTACATGGTGACCATGGTGGTTAAGTTGTTTGTCTTTCAGTGGTACATGGTGACCATGGTGGTTAAGTTGTTGTTATTTCAGTGGTACATGGTGACCATGGCGGTTAAGTTGTTGTTGTTTCAGTGGTACATAATGACCAATGGTGGTTAAGTTGTTGTTGTTTCATTGGTACATAATGACCATAGGTGGTTAATCTGTTGTGTGTGGTACATAATGACCAATGGTGGTTAAGTTGTTGTTGTTTCAGTGGTACATAATTGCCATTTGGTGGTTAAGCTGTTGTTGTTTGTGGTACATAATGATCAATGGTGGTTAAGTTGTTGTTTCAGTGGGACATGGTGACCATAGTGGTTAAGTTGTTGTTGTTTCTGTGGTACATGGTCACCATGGTGGTTAAGTTGTTGTTGTTTCAGTGGTACATGGCCACCATGGTGGTTAAGTTGTTGTTGTGTTTCAGTGGTACATGGTGACCATGGTGGTTAAGTTGTTTGTCTTTCAGTGGTACATGGTGACCATGGTGGTTAAATTGTTGTGTGTTGTTGTTTCAGTGGTACATGGTGACCATGGTGGTTAAGTTGTTGTGTGTTGTTTCAATGGTACATGGTGACCATGGTGGTTAAGTTGTTCTGTGTTGTTGTTTCAATGGTACATGGTGACCATGGTGGTTAAGTTGTTCTGTGTTGTTGTTTCAATGGTACATGGTGACCATGGTGGTTAAGTTGTTCTGTGTTGTTGTTTCAGTGGTACATGGTGACCATGGTGGTTAAGTTGTTGTTGTTTCAGTAGTACATGGTGACCATGGTGGTTAAGTTGTTGTTGTTTCAGTGGTACATGGTGACCATGGTGGTTAAGTTGTTGTCTTTCAGTGGTACATGGTGACCATGGTGGTTAAGTTGTTCTGTGTTGTTGTTTCAGTGGTACATGGTGACCATGGTGGTTAAGTTGTTCTGTGTTGTTGTTTCAGTGGTACATGGTGACCATGGTGGTTAAGTTGTTCTGTGTTGTTTCAGTGGTACATGGTGACCATGGTGGTTAAGTTGTTCTGTGTTGTTGTTTCAGTGGTACATGGTGACCATCGTTCACGTCTACAACCGCTGGAAGAACAGTGAGATCAGCTGCTACGTCAATGGAGAGCTCGCCTCCTACGGAGAAATCACCTGGTTCGTCAACACCAGCGACGTAAGTAGCAATCGATCCATACTATACTGATCATCGTTGTTATAATGTTATTCCTTTAGTAACCACAAACCTCTACTATCACACATCCATTTTTACCCATGTATTCTGTGTAATGGAATACAGCTGAACCTAGAAGTTGTGCTAGTGGTTGTTATGCATGTGTATAATCAAAAGTATATTTTGATGCCAATTATCAATCAAAACATTTCTCTGAAGTCATCAATCAATCAACAAGAAAGCCTTGCAGCTGTCCATCCAGAATTCTTCAATTTGAACCATTGTGCTTTGCATAAAAAAAGTTTCCACACAATGACGTATGGTATATGTTGTGATTGATATACCACGGAGACCCATTGTTACTGCAGTACAGGTTGTTAGAAGAGGACAGCACCTCCCCACAGGCCCCACTCTTTCTGATTGATTGATATAATCACTGTCTCAGCTGACAGAGGGCTCAGGGGTGAAACCACTCCCTTTATCTCTCTGCCTCTCTCTCTCTCTCTGTCTCTCTCTGTCTCTCTCTCTCTTTTTCTCTCTTTCTCTCTCTCTCTTTTTCTCTCTTTCTCTCTCTTTCTCCCCCCCCCCCCCCTCCCCCCTCTCACATGGATGGAACTGGGTCTGTAACAGGGGAGGGAGATGAGTGGCATAATGAGTTGTGTAGCTGAAGATATACTCGTATGTATGAGATTCTGTCATGGTTCTCCAGAATGCTTTTTCTCTCTCTCTCGTGCGAAAACAAGATTCTCACGTCAGCTTTTAACCAAATGAAGATGCTTTTCTAATGCAATCCTCTTGGCGTTAGTGTCACAGAGGGCCTTGATACCCTACAGTAGATATGGCTGATTGAGATACCTCTCCCTCCTTGATAACAATGCTAAGCTCATCCCCTGCCTATTTACACATGCTCTAGGAAACATACAGGAGAGAACAGATTAATAGAAATGTATGTTCTCTGTATGCCGATGGTGTGTTGATTCACACTCATTCATGCTGATTGAGTTGTCATAGTTCTCTTTATTAACGCTTGTTCAATTCTCCTTCCCTGTTTCCTTCCTTGTTTCCTTCCTTCCTCCCTTCAGACTTTCGACAAGTGTTTCCTGGGTTCGTCAGAGACGGCGGACGCCAACCGTGTGTTCTGTGGTCAGATGGGGGCGGTGTATCTGTTTGGCGAGGCCCTCAGTGCAGCCCAGATCCTGGCCATCTACCAGCTGGGGCCTGGTTACAAGGTAGGTAGAGGCAAAGCCCAGTCATCATGCAGTATTCAGTAGTCCCACTATTCCAAAACACCCTGACATTTGGATACCCCAATAGATCAAACAAGGAAGGTCTGCACTCATCAATTTGATGTGAAACATTAATGATTGAGGATCTTCCTCCTACCATGAATTATTTCAAGATACACTACAGACTATCACTAGTAGTGTGTAAGGTTTAAACCGAACAGAAAAATATAAATGAAAGTCACACTCAAGTCTCCTGCCTGTCACTCACGACCTTTCTCCCGTCTTTCTCAGGGCACGTTCAAGTACAAGGCTGAGAGTGACCTCCTGTTTGCTGAGCACCACAAGACCCTACTGTACGACGGCAAGCTGTCCTCTGGCATCTCCTTCTCCTACAACCCCCGCGCCACTGACGCTCAGCTGTGCCTGGAGTCCTCCCCCAAGGACAACGCCTCCATCTTCGTCCACTCGCCACACGCACTCATGCTGCAGGTACAGACACACACACACACACACAGACAGATGCAGACATAAACACTCACACACACACACATAGAAATTTGGTTTTGGCAATGCTACTGCACCAGAATGTAAACCATCTAAGCTAGAAATCACCCATTTTGAATGTTACATTGTTTTTGTGCATCTCTGAGTGATGTTCTATCGATTCCCTGTGTCATTTCATGATTTTATTGCCATTATTGCCATTCAAGCAGGCAGAAGTCTGTCTTGTAAGACGTAGCACCGTGATAGTCACTCTCACTGCACTGAAAGTTAATAGGAATACGACTTTTAGATCGCCAAAATGTCTATCATACATGTCAGATTTCAATACTGGCCAAAGTCATAATTCGGGAGGATATCTTCTCTCCAATGAGCCATTGATCATATTTCTGTGATATTCCTACCTCTACAATTGTGTAATTTTACGGAGGGTCTAGCACACTTTTCCCATTTGCCTGCTTCTTTAGTCCAGGGTGCATTGCATGGTGCCGTTGTCATAGAGATTAGAGAAAGGAGATAGGAATCCAGCGAGTCTGCTGGTTGGGAACGTATCCAACTCCTTGTCCCAGAATCGCCCAGAATGCACCGCGCAGCCCATTGATGTAGCATGGGCAACGTTTCCCATCTCCTCAAAAGTATATCTGCCGGTGCTGAATTTCAGACTCCACTCGGTGAGGCACATATACATAGACTTTAAATCACTGGCCACTTTAATAATGGAACACTAGTCACTTTAATAATGTTTACATATTTTGCATTACTCATCTGTTATGTATGTACTGTATTCTATCCTATTCTACTGTATCTTAGTCTATGCCGCTCTGACATTGCTCGTCCAAATATTTATATATTCTTAATTCCATTCCTTTACTGTAGATTTGTGTGTATTGTTTTTGAAATGGTTAGATATTACTTGTTAGATACTACTGCACTGTTGGAGCTGGAAACACAAGCATTTCTCTACACCCACAATAACATCTGCTAAACACGTGTATGTGACAAATACATTTGATTTGACATCAATCTGCAGGTTGAACATAGTGAGGTTGTAGTCTCCTACATTGATAGTGCAGTTTGTTTAGGGGATTTTACAGCAAACTAGCTACTTCACATGCTGATTTTGCGTTTGGTATTATTGTGTGTTGCTACGTTTGCTAGCTAGCTATCCAACCAGCCCGTAGAGAGCATTGCATTGTGGATTTTGTAGTAAACTTGAGCTACAACAGACTTATCCATGTTGCTACCAAACTTATTATAAAGCTAAAATGAAACATTTGTTCACAAAAAATATTGTTCTCAAATATTGTTCTCAGGAATGAGTGTTTTTGGGTGGATTGTTCCTTTAAGATAGAGGTGAGAATGAACCACTCTGCACCTGGCTGGCTAGCAGGCTGGGAACAGAACACTACCCTGTTCTATTACAGAATTAGATCTGCCTACCAGTCATTTCTATATTGAACCAAGGTGGTGTTTTCTTTAAGCACTTTATTATATTATACAATACTTTATTTGACCTTGTAGTTACTGAGGATGATGAGTTAATTTATTTATGAGGTAAAGTAAATTGGCACGTTCTGGTGGCTACTTGTAACCCTGTAAGTTCCAGGTAGCAACAACTAGATGACAAGTACTGTAATGAAAGTGCTTCACAAATGTATTTCTCTCCAACTCTCATTCAAATCCATATTTTTGACTTTCTTTATCGCAGAAGGTCACCTGCACACCTGATTTAAATGCACATTAGGAAGACCTTGGCAGCGCACACACACACACACACACACACACACACACACACACACACACACACACACACACACACACACACACACACACACACACACACAGCTGTCCTTTTTATTTAATTACATTGAATTCTCCTATTGTCTCTCTCACTGCAGTTGAGTTTTGTCTCTGAGCCTCACAGCGCGTTTAGTCAACGCATGAGCTCCTTTGTCTTTCTGAGGCAGCTCGGCCTGTGTGTTTGTACATGCACGCGCACACACACACACACACACACACACACACACACACACACAGACCCCATCTCCTATAGACTAATCTTTTCGTATATTATTCCTCATTCCCACCCTCTGTTTAGGTCAACATGTTTAGTATTTGTTAGCACATTGTCAGTATTCCATTCATGGACGTGTGTCTGTAGATTAGTGTCCTGTACGTATGTGTTCACAATGACTATTGGCTTGTTTAGTTGGTAGACGGAACCGTAAACACATGAGAAAAAGGGCCTTGCTCATAATAGCACATTTAGCTGCTGTGGGATCTGACCGTAAGAAATGTCGGAAATATTCTATCCACAGAACTCATTTAGCAAAACCCTCATCAGGATAAACAGACTAGACACCTGAGCCATGTTGCCTCGGAGACCAACTCAACGTCGCGGTAACGCGCCCGCCACTCAGCCCGTCACCGTTAGCGACAGGTGTAATAGTGCTGTAAAGGAGACAGATGTTCAGAGGAGTTATGCTGTGTTTTCAACACCACACCAGATGTTCAAGGGAGAAATGGGACACCGCCTCCAATCCGCGTTGTTTTCCACCTGAGACGAAAGCAGAAGCAGACCGACAAGACCCAGCCTTTGTCTCCATAGGGTTCTGATTCTACCGTATTTCTCTCTTCAAAAGCAGTGCACTCTATTTCTTTTAATTTATTTTACCTTTATTTAACTAGGCAAATCAGTTAAGAACAAATTCTTATTTTCAATGACGGCCTAGGAACAGTGGGTTAACTGCCTGTTCAGGGGCAGAACGACAGATTTGTACCTTGTCAGCTCGGGGGTTTGAACTTGCAACCTTCCGGTTACTAGTCCAACACTCTAACCACTAGGCTACCCTGCCACCCATTTCTACCCCTGATCCTTGTGTATGTTTTTCTCCCTTCTTCAGGATGTGAAGGCTGTGGTGACCCACTCGGTCCAGAGTGCCATCCACTCCATCGGGGGAGTGCAGGTCCTCTTCCCCCTGTTTGCACAGCTGGATCACCTCCAGCACACCAGCGATGAACTGGACACCTCTGTCTGGTAGTGGACTACTGTCTCTTTCTATTCTTCGATTGATTGACTTTATTAAGTTCTTTTAAAATACTGTACACATCTGTGCGTAGCCATGTGGGAGAAAGTGCATTGTGTTGATGGGGGCGGTGTTTAAACTCGCCCTGAGGTCTGGAGTATTTTGCTTTTCACTAAGTACAAGTTGTTTTGTTCATTCAATGGATTCAACCATGCATGATGGCAGCGCAAATGGCAATCATAAGGTTGTCTTGTCCTACTCACTAAACTTGGATACCAGCTGTGGATATTAGTGCCCTAGTCTTTCAGTGTTGTTGTCTTGTCCTACTCACTAAACCTGGATACCAGTTGTGAATATTAGTGCCCTAGTCCTTGAGTGATGTTGTCTTGTCCTACTCACTAAACCTGGATACCAGCTGTGAATATTAGTGCCCTAGTCCTTGAGTGATGTTCTCAATCATGGCTTTGTGGCTTTTGTCTGCCCTCAAGGGGAAGGTGTTGCATAGATTGTGTTCTCACAGCAGAATGGTAGAATGGCGACACCCTCATTATATTAGCCATTACTGTAGGATATACCCTGTAAGGGGCAAGTCTTACTCAGCAGCTAACCACTCTCTCCCCCCCCCCCCCCCCCCCCAGTTGCACTTTGCTGTCCTTTGTGATGGAGCTGCTGAAGAACTCTGTGGCTATGCAAGAGCAGGTCCTGGCTTGCAAGGGTTTCCTGGTCATCGGTTACACCCTGGAGAAGGTGAGAGACATGATACACACACCACCACATCCCCTCGCCAGAGACACATTCACACTCTGCAGTCTTCCTCTCGTCTGACCTAATTGCTGTTCTGTGCTGAAATTGAAAGCTGGATAATATGATTTCCCAGCACTCTGTCCATTAGCCTCAGTGCTGTGCCCTCCAATTCCATACTGCATTTGTCTGTTCTGAGACCAGTGCTAAACGCCCCTACATCTGGTAGCTTGTTGATTGTGTCTGCGTGTGTGTGGTCAGGTATATAGGTTACTCTAAAAGTCTATTTACATCTATGGCCCTAATTGCTTAGCTGCATTTAGAGGTCACAGCTGACAGTGGGCTTGTTAGACACAGAGTTAACCTGATTCACCTTTCTCTCTGTGGGTGTCCTCTGCTCCCTCCCTTCCTCCTCCCTCCTCTGTAGTCTTCCAAGGTGCATGTTACTCGGTCCGTGCTGGACATCGTGCTGGCCTTCGCCCGTTACCTCAGCAACCTGCAGAACGGCGTCCTGCTGCTCAAGCAGCTGTGTGACCACATCCTGTTCAACCCTGCCATCTGGATCCATGCCCCTGCCAAGGTAAGAGAGGAGAGGTACTGACACAGGACGGCAGGTAGACGCATGCACGGTGACACACACAGTCATGGCGACACCCAGTCAAGGACACAGTTGTGCAAGCACATGAAGGCACACACATGCACGGACACATGTGACGTGTAGACAGGCAAACACACCCACCCACCTCTGTCCATCCCACCATCATCCTTTCATACTCTGTTCCTTGTATCTCTCCTCCAGTACATGAGCGATAGCCCACCGTTCAGTAGGTTAGGCTATTGGATTTTATTTCTGCCTCATCTCATGCTGGGTTTTTCACGTCAAATCAAATCAAATGTTTGTCACATGCGCCGAATGTAGACCTTACAGTGAAATGCTTACTTACAAGCCCTTAACCAACAATGCAGTTTTAAGAAAAATAAGTAATAGATAAGTGAAAAAAAATATCTATAATAATAATAATAATAATAATAATAATAATAATAATAATAATAATAATAATAATATAAGAAGTAACAAATCATTCAAGAGCTGTAGTAAAATAACAATAGCGAGGCTATATACAGGGGGTACCGGTACAGAGTCAATGTGCGGGGGCATCGGTTAGTCGAGTGTGTGTGTTCTTACGTTTGTGTGTGTGTGTGTGCATTCACCCCCCCAGGTGCAGTTGGTGTTGTACACCTACCTGTCGACCGAGTTCATCAGCACGGTGACCATCTACAACGCCATCCGCAGGGTGGGCACGGTACTGCAGGTCATGCACACGCTCAAGTACTACTACTGGGTCGTCAACCCCCAGGACCGCAGCGGAGTCACGCCCAAGGGCCTCGGTAAAAGAACACACACACACACACACCGCACTCTTTCATATTTCCATTAACACACACTTTTCTACACACACTGATACAGACCGATACCTCTCCTCCCCCAGACCAGTGTTGTTGTAGTGTTGCCATGGAAGTTGAACATCCAGTCCTTTGTGTCCCCTGCAGAATGTGCTTTCCTGTCCTTCTTGTACCTCTGTTGTCTGCTAAACCTAGAATAAACATGTTGTATCGTCTACCTACAGCTGTGCACTCTGCATCACGTCCTAAATAACATCCTTTTGAAAACCGACCTTCTCTAATGACTTTGTCCCTGCGTGTCTGCGTGTGTGTGTCTGTGTGTGTGTCGTTGTGTGTCTGTGTGTAGACGGTCCGAGACCCAATCAGAAGGAGATCCACTCTCTCAGAGCTTTTCTGCTGCTGTTTGTGAAACAACTCATAATGAAGGTTAGTGTGTATGTAATGAGAATCTCGTATGATATTAAAAATAATATCTATATATATTTGGCTTTTTACACCTAATGTTAATCTACAATAACTATGATCGGTGAAGAGTTAGATTTATATTTTGCACTCTCTATTTTCAGGATTACGGAGTGAAGGAAGATGAGCTTCAGAGTATTCTCAATTACCTGCTCACCATGCATGAGGTTACAACTAAAAGATCATTCAAAATATCATGTCCTATACAGTGCACTACTTTTATACAAAAGATACTTTATTGTGAAGAGTATGCTGCTGCACCATGCAGTATCCACTCTTCAGGAATTCCTGTTCGTCCTTACTCGATGCTCCTTTACAGTTTTGAGGTATAAAACTGCCCACTAGGTGGCACTCTAAGCCAACAGCTCCGGCCTCCCAGACCCTCTCTCCTCTCTGCTATAGATAGACAGACCAATCACACTGTGCCGGGGAACCGACCAGGCTCTTTTTAACCGTTGCCAAGTTTCACCAAGCCCTCGCTCACAGAAGCCTCTGTGTTTACACTGCAGTGATGCATAGAGAAATGATGGTGCTGTAAAACAGGCAGGAATGATCCCTGCAGGAACGAGGGGATTAACCGCTCTCCTTCAGGAGCTCTGCAGTCTTCTGTGGATTGTTCATTCATCAGATAATTCCCTTGTTTCCGTGTATTATTCATTCCATCAACATTCGTTATCAATGACTAATGATCTGTTTCCGTAGCGACCATTACTAATCAAGATGGAAACGGTGGACTGGTTTGATCTTTGATGTTGTGTGTCACCAATTAATCAGTAATTAGTGCGAAAATAAACAGTATTAATTATTGCACTTGCATGGTCAATTCCTGTGTTTGTGGGTACTCTGCATCCATGTGGGTGTCTGTACAGTAGGGTGTTTTGGTGTCTGCTTCATGATGATACATGGCGTAACAGCACACCCACTAGCCCCACTATTCATCTCTCGTTGGGTTGCATGACTCCACAGTGAAAGGCGATGCTAATTGCGAGCCCATTAGCACGCGCGCACACACACTATTTATCATATTGCTAATAATGCTAACAACAGGGCCTCCTCCCTGGTCTGATTCATTCAATTCAGTACAACTGTATTTATTTTCCCAGGACGACAATCTAATGGATGTGCTTCAGCTGCTGGTGGCTCTGATGTCGGAGCATCACGGCTCCATGGTGCAGGCCTTTGATCAGCGCAACGGAGTACGGTGAGCTTCAGGAATAGAATGACCCGCCGCCCATCACAGAGCTCCAATGGGAGTGCCCGTTCCAGTCGTTTGACTTCTATGACGTTGCTGTAACTATAACGTCATCTCCCGTGGCAACGGGTGGCGCACACTCCACCACAGGCCCTGCGGCCTCAGAGAACAAGATCGCTGTGATGTTAGCCTATTTTGTGTGTGCCGTCGAAATGGTACCGTGTTACATTTGTAGTGCCGGAGACGGTACCCTATTTCCTGTATAATAGTGCACTACTTTTAACCAGAGGCTATAAAGGGACTAGGCTGCCATCAGATGTGCCCTTGTGGTTCTGTTTGTGTTTCATGAAGCCAAAATGAAGCCAGATGACACCGAGGCCAATACAGATGGTTTACTGGCTTCATTTGATCCTTTATCTGCAGGACTATTGACATTCGGCGACGACAGCGCACAAGATTTATGTAGCTTATTTAGTCACCCTGTTGGCATTCTCTGTCACAGGGGGTTAAATGTAGTGTGTCAACCATGCATGTCTGGGCTGGTGTCTGATATAGGCCCACTTTAAAGGCTTCTGGAAATCTTTGCCTGACGCCACTCATAAAGGCTCCAACCACCTCTATTTTACGACCCAAGTAGATGTCCTGTACAACTGTATAGTAGGTTCACAAAGCAGATATAATCTGTCATGAAGTGATTCTGTAAATGTTTGGTTCTGATACACTCTTTTAGGTTTTATCATTTGAGAAACTGTTAAATGTGATAAAAAATGAGACATTTGTTATTGGTGTGTTTGTCTTTGTTTCTGTACAGGGCCATTTACAAGCTGCTGGCTTCCAACAGTGAAGGAATCAGAGTTCAGGCACTCAAAGTCTTGGGCTACTTCCTCAAACACTTGCCCGCTAAGTAAGAACAACTAATATGTTGCTGTCACTTACCTTGTACTCTTGTCTGTAGGATATTATTAAGAATTGTCCGCACGTTTGGTCGCATAAAAGCACTTAATTCTGCCGTGGACATTAAAAGTATATTTCTTCCAGATTAAAAGACTCAGTTAGACTCAGTCATTGATGTAATTATTCCTATTCTATAGTCATTTACCTTCAGGCAGCCAAAAGGGTTTTCATTTCAAAATGGCCTCTCCTCAGTTATATATTTCTAAGAGCCAATCCCATCATGGAGATGAGTATCTACAGAGAAAAGGGTCTCATTCAGGTGGAGGTCGATATCTAATCCTCGTTCAGCCTGTGTACTGTAGTAAAATGAATAGCTGGTATTAAAGCCCTTTCTGTTTCTCTCTCTTTGGAGAGTAAATTGCCTCTAGTTGTGTAGAAGTGTTTAAGATAACAAATTAGCCACTCGTAAGCCTCCTTTGGTTCAGTGACCAATTAAGATGTCAGAGTCGAAAGACAACAACCCAGGATGAAATACAGTGCAGGTCTCATTGAGGCTCTACTTCCAATTCTACTGATTCCTTTTTGATCTCCTAAACTTTTGATCAGTGGTAGTACATATTCCCCAGCCTCATCCCTAGCCTCATCCCCAGCGTCATCCTCATCCCCTTCCTCAACCCTAGCCTCAGCCCCAGTGCCCCCACCCCCCAAAAAAAATCACTATTTTTGTTGTTACGGGAACACAGTCCAGCTTTCAACTTTCTCTTGAAAGTTGGAATAGTAGAATTTCACAAGGTGCAATTTCTAAGTTGGGTAGTGCATGATCAGTTTTCCTTGTCATGTCGTTCCCTGGCATACCTTAGAGAGCTATTTATAACTTGGCAGAAATGTCCAGATCAACTAGCCCATGTCAGCTACCATTTTTTAGCTAGGTGTTTTAGCCCATAGATGTTGTTGTAATGTCTGAGTCACAGAAATATCACATGAATACACATTGGACATGCTTTAAACCTGCAACATTTGCTCTGCACCCCATGAAAAAAAAAAGAAGTAAAATTGCAGGAAATACTCTTTAAATTTGCAAAATTTTCTCTCCGCCGACAAGAGGTGACCAAACAGTTTGTCATAAACAGTACTTGTGCCCTTAGAAATCGACGTGGGCATGCGTGCGTGTGTAGAGGATGTTCCCTAATGCTGGAAGGGGGGCCTGAGGGAAAAAGTCTTAGACAGACTCTTTGCTGTCTGACTAATACTAGCTTCATCATCCCAGAATATGTACAGATGAGTGATACTCAGAGATGAAAGCTCTGAGGGATACTTGTCTTTGAAAGGTCCTGACAGGCCTCTGCAGGGTTGCTTTTTTTTCATGTCTTTCAGCTGTGTTCAAATGTGTTCTGTTGCACTGGTAAACTTACCCAAGCGGCGGTTCACTAACATTCATAGTCCGTGACTCACCCTATGGCTTCGGGAATTTTCCTTGTCTGTCCTCAACCAGTCCTTGACCGACAACCCAAAATGGAATATGTACTGCTCAACATTTTGGAAACATTGCTTGCTATACCATACAATGGTGCCAATTAATGCTTTTGTGAATTTATAGTTAACTGTCAAGTTACATTTTTTTTTGCATGTAATTAAGTGCAACATGATACACTAATATACTGTGTGGATACAGGGATCAATGTGCTGGTACCAAATGTCAATGGATACTCACTGACCGTTTGACCCTTGACCTTTGTTCCAGGAGGAAGTCAGAGGTCATGCTGGGTCACGGGCTCTTCTCCCTGCTCAACGAGCGACTGATGCTCCACTCCAACCAGTTCAGCATGACAACCTACAACGTGCTCTTCGAGGTCAGTTAGTCCCTCCCTCGTCTCTTCCTTGCCGTGTATGTGTAGGAGAGTCTATAAGAAAATTTAGTAGTTGACATACGAAGCTATTTTCTCTTTGCCTCCCCCATAAATCCTAATACTAACTGCCCTCCATTTTGTATTTGCATTGGCTGATGATTTCCGTCACTGTATTAGTTCAATTATACATGCACTGATTACACATGAATTCATTCTGAGAAGACATTATTTAGATTAGAAGTGTTTTCTGAGTTATTTAACACTTTTATAGTTTGTTTGATTAAGTTGTATAGAACGTGTAGTTAAACTCTAGTTTTCCTGTGGCCTGCGTCAGCTCTAGCTATTCTCCTTCTGTCTGGACCTGAATAGCATATCCCTGCTGAAAACATTTCAGTCCGTTTTGAATCATGATGTTCTATTATTACCCATTGGTAATAACTTAACTCAAATGATGGTCATTTGTGTTAATGTATCTATGTTATAATGGCATACCAAGACTTTTAATGGACATTAATGCACACTATATTAAACTCCACAGGATTCATGGACCGGTTGTATCTGACCTTGTAAATGATGTATTTTGACACAGAAATATATGGGATTGTCAGGAGACACTGGGGGAATTTCATGTATTCCTCCTCTGCTGTTACTGTGAGATATTGTTGTCTTCGATTCGGCACTGATTCTTGTTACCTATTTCTTCTGTAAAGACTTGGTGACCACATACGAACATATGTGGATTTCTATATGGCCCAATGTACCTCTTCCCTGGTGCTGTTAGTATGAGCTATAGATGCAGAAAGTGTTTATGTAAATCTCATTTCTCCCTTTTCTGTGCAGATCCTGGTTGAACTGAATACTGTGGAATTGCAATGTGGAACTCATGTACTTCTTGGTGCTGTTACTATGAGCTATAGATTCACATAAAAGTAGGCTCTCCTCTATTTCTACCTTTTCTCCCCTCGTCTCTTCTTTCTCTCTCTCCTTCTCCGTAGATCCTGACCGAGCAGATCTGCACTCAAGTGATCCATAAACAGCATCCGGACCCAGACTCCAATGTGAAGATTGTCAACCCGCGTGAGTCACCCCTCGGCATCCCACCACTAAATAAATCACCTTTACCTACCGCTGCATGCTTGACCAGACCTAGAGAGCCTCCTCTCCCTTACGGCCGCTGCCAGTGTTATATACTGGCCAACAAATGTGGAGCATAAATTGAGGCTAAAAAACTATACTACTCAAACGGTATGTGATCATATACGATTAGGCTAATAGTGGTCGTGTTGGGCTATAAGATTCAGCTGGTACATTTTAAGTAACATTTGTATTTATTTTTTATATATAATAAAAAAGAGTAGCTATTGAGAGAAAAAAACCTACTAAGAAGCTTTTTCCTACTTTAGAAACTCAACTGTCATTTTTCAAAAGTAGGTATTTGATCCGTCCGGGAAATGACGCAACAAGCTTACATGGCAACTTAATATTTCAATAAGTTGATACACTATTGCATTATGTGGTATTTCTAATAAGAGTTTAGAAGAACAGGAATTTATAGTTCAAAATGTATCTCACAGACCATTTTACAGTTTTTCTTGGCAATTAGAAACATTTAAAAAATTATGTTTGAATTATGCAAAGGGGTTCTCATTTGATGTTTATCTTTTTAATATTCTGATAGTGTACACATACAGTCATTTAAAGTAATACTCCCAGAGATGTAGCTGTTTCCCGTTACTACCGGTGGCATATTTTCATATACATGCCTCATTAAGAGGGACAACGTCCATGCTTAGTTTCTGTTTGATGCAACGTAACAAGCTCATAGCAACCTCATTGCTTTGATCAATGTACTTGTCTCATTCTGTCCTCGTCTAGTATTTTCAGACCATTACTTACCTCTTAATTTCACATGCCAGCTCTCAAAACCTTTTCATATGTGCGAGAATCAACTTCCCCAGCTGTGGCGGAGAGGGGGAAAAGAACTGAGTCAGGCTGAAATCACAACCGAGGTTTACTTTAACCCTGCTCTAATCGTACAATTTAGCCTCGTGTGTGTGTGTGTGTGTGTGTGTGTGTGTGTGTTACATAGTCACACATTGATTAGCATAGGCCCTTTATTGTGGTAAAGGCATCCAGTCGTGTGCAGTGTAAAATAGAGACTATGTGCTTTTTGCATGTGAACTGAACACACTTTATGGGAGTTCTGAACCATGGGAGCACCATGGAGTCTGTTTCTCCTTTACTGTAGCTGCCTGCGTTCTCTTCTTGATGTTATCTGCTCTGAAGCCTCAAAATGGGCCTGATTGCAGTCTTTAGTAACGTCAGAGCGAATCAAACAAACTAAGGAAGTACCGTTTCCCTTAAATTAACTCCATGGAAAGAACCCAAGACCAAATGGGGGGGAAAAAGACCCCATACTCACATCTCTCCATACCCCAGTAACATGCAGAGGTCATTTTCTGGCAGTGAGAGTTCAGTGATTCATAATTTGATTGACTAAGTCGTATAGAAACAACAAACGTCTGGGCTGCGAGGGGTCCTTGTTGGTTACCATCGGTTACCACCAAGGTCCAAGACGACAAAGTGAAATCATAAACCCCCCCTTCCTGACTCAAGCTAAATGGACACTGACATAGTCTATATAATTCATCTAAACAGCCAGTCTCTTTAGGTTAACTAAATAAAGGGTTCCAGGAAGCCTGCATAGGACTCTGGCAGGCCTGGTACACAAACAAACAAACAAACACACAAACAAACACACACACACACACACACACACACACACATCTCTGAGTTGAAACAATAGCAAACTTTGTTTGATCGTTTCCACCACATAGATGTTGAGGTGTCTGCTGACAGTCAAATCAAGATGGCTTGTGACACAATGAGATGTTGAGATGAATTGTCTGATTGTGTTGTTGAATTGTGGTCTGACTCTTATTCCCTCTGCAATTGATTTTTCATTTCAAAAATCCCTTATTTTTTTGCTATTTAGGATACACAATTTGAATCACTCATAGGGAGTATAATGAATTGTATTATTCAGTATCAATATTAAGATATTTTAATTTTTTAAAATCAGTATTGTAGCATGTCACAATTTTCATACTACTTTCAAAACAATCAGAATTTATTTAAATTGATTCATTTATTTAAATTAATTCTCAGATTGTCTCTTGCTTTATCACGTCTTATTTGGTGAATCAGTATTAACAACTCCTTATTTTAATGAAGATATGATACTATGACAGACAACAGTCTGTTCTCTGCATTCCTCTGCTGACCGTCTGTTCTGTACGACCCGAGTCAGTAACCCTGCAGGCAAAGTAGTGGGTCTGTGTGTACTAAACCGTGTCAGACACCGTAACGGGGCATTAACAGAACGTGTTTTCCTGTGTTTTGACAGAGGTCCTGAAGGTGATCGCTGCCCTGCTGAAGAACTCTCCCCTCTCCCCAGAGAGCATGGAGGTGCGCAGGGTCTTCCTGTCAGACATGATCAAACTGTTCAATAACAGCAAAGAGAACCGGAGGTAAGGAACGTCTCAGCCCTGAAGTGTACTACCAAGTACACCACATTCTAGTACACTACATAGTACACTACGACAGGGTCTTCCTGTCAGACATGATCATGATCTGTTCAATAACAGGAGGTAAGGAACGTCTCAGCCCTGAAGTGTACTACCAAGTACACCACATTCTAGTACACTACATAGTACACTACGACAGGGTCTTCCTGTCAGACATGATCATGATCTGTTCAATAACAGCATATATAACAGGAGGTAAGGAACGACTCAGCCCTGGATCGGACTACTCTGCAATAGACTACCACTAAACAAGAACTGGGTTCAAATAGAATTTGAAATCATTTAAATACTTTGAGGGTTTGCTTGAGCCCGCCTGGAGTGCCAGGTGGGCGGAGTTTTGCGACTATTCCATTGGTTCAGTTGCGCCAGGCAACCTCAATCAAGCACAATCAATCCACTCTAGGGAGTATTTGAAAGGAAACAAATACTATTTGAACCCAGGTCTGCACCAATAGCACTTCAATACAGCCCTCTGGTTGAGTTCAGTACATGTTTTTCTGGCATACATCCCCTGTCCGATTACATCTCCCAGTTCCTCATGCTGGCGCCATGCTGGGGCTTTACTGCAGTGAGGCCAACAAGCTTTGTCCTTCATATGCTCAGAGTACAGGATGTTTTCAAATGTTTGTGTTATGTTTGTGTGTATGCACGCACATGCAATACAGTTTCTTCGGAGCGCTCATATCTGTGTGTGTTTGTGTGTGTCTATCAGGAGCCTGCTGCAGTGCTCGGTGTGGCAGGATTGGATGCTCTCTCTGTGCTTCATCAACCCCAAGAGCAGCGAGGAGCAGAAGGTCACTGAGATGGTGTACGCCATCTTCCGCATCCTGCTCTACCACGCCATCAAGTACGAGTGGGGCGGCTGGCGCGTGTGGGTGGACACCCTGTCCATCACCCACTCCAAGGTCAGAGAGCTCATTAACCCCGTCAGACGGTCAACCAAACTCTGTCTCACGGAGAGCACCAGGGCTTCTGGATAGGTTTCTATACGTCTCTGTGGATTGTCGACTCTTTCTCTTGCTCTTCCAATCTATTTGTTCTCTCTCTTCTCTTTTTAACTACGTCATTTTCTCTTTTTCATCACACACACTCCCCGCTCTCATTCACTCTCCTCTTACTTTCTCTCTCTTTCTTTAGCACGCTGAAATTAGACTCCACTCACCTCGCTGCCCTTTCTCCTACCTCAGCTTCTCCAGGGCGCTCAGCCGTCAAGATCTATCTCAACTCTCTATCCAACCAGTCGGGCTTCCTTTTTTAAGTTTGATCCTGACATAATAACAGTCTCAGAGGAAATGTCCAAAGATCCCTCCTATCCTCAATGACCCACTCATAGATTAATAGTGACTGACTAACAGAGAAGTGCCTCTCTCTCGGTGCCCGTCAGATCCAGCCTGGTGGATATCTTGTGCTGATTATGATGTGAAAACGGCAGTGTGCTGGCTTAATGGAATCCGTTCTTTTTCCTCTTCCATCCCTTCTAGTCATGTATTTATGTATTGAGTTCCCCACTCTAGTTAAACATAAACTGCCGGCTCTTCTTATTTCAGAAACTCAATTTAAAAAAAAGGCTGTTTAAAAATGAATTGTTGATATTGGATTACGGAGCCAGGTTCCAAGGCAGTGAAGTAATTTGGTCGGTGTCGGATTGTGGTGTGGGTGGCTTATTAAGCTTGGCATATTGGAGGTTGGTTGAGGGAAACGAGGCTTTTTTTGTGTTGAGGTGGATGTCTATGGAGTTTTGAGGATGTAGTGATGGATAAAGGCCACTAGGGGTCACAGTTACACCATTTGGCTCTTTCTCTCTCCTTAGGACTGAAGTTGGTTGGCTTGGTTGCACAGTATTTACGAGACCAAAACCTCAAGCCTGTCCGTGTGTACCCAACCTAAAGGTTGTATGCGAAAAAATAACTGTGTCTCTAGTATCATATGTGACTGAAGGATTTCTCATATAATTGTTAAGGACAGTGCTGAGTTAATATGTAGTTGTGTAGACGTGGGGAAAAAAACCCAAAGAAAGCTACAAAATGACATCACCGCCAATTCTGGCTAGACTGTTCCAAATGGTTCTGCTGCCGTTTCTGCATTTTTGCCTTGGGACTTTAAGTGTCTTATCGTGACAGGCATTTTTCAGTCATTTCCTTTTTGTGATGTCATTTTGTACTAAAGCTGTTCATAGACAAATGATAGGGACTATTTCACTTCAGAGTTTTACACAAGCTTAAACATCAAATCACGATGATTGCTTTCTACACTGTAGACTAACAGTAAATACACAGCATTTATTCACGAGACCTTTAAGAAATGTCATTTTTCCATGAAAGCACACCATGAATGATTCTTCACATATTTATTGATATATTGTATATGAAAGAATAGTTTTGCAGAAACATTACCCTTTTAAATGAGCTGGGAGCGGATGCGAAGACACATGTTAAAAGTCATAGGCTTGTCCAATTGACATCAGTCCTGTGCAGTACAAAATAAACCCAAAGTGAGTGTTTATTTGTAAATAACACCTTGTGTGTTTAGGGTTGTGTGTCGCCCCGAGCTTATTGCTGTAGCACGGTGCACATGGCCACAATCACACGCTGCTCTGTAGTTTCACTTTACGACACTGCCATACCAGCCGCTGTGCAGAAATGTGTGCGACTGAGTAGAGGAGTTGATCATTCTCTTCAGTACTGGACAGATGGTAATTGCCCTTTTCCCATAATTGCACAAGATTAATGCTCTCGCTGCTTAGCTCTGTTTACAGTGCCCCAGCACTAATCTAAAAACAGCACCCCACACACACACACGCACACACACAGACAGAGGGTCCCATGCAGTCTTTGAATTGAGGAGGTGCGGCGGGCGCTAGCCATCCAGATACAGCATTTGCTATAAAAAAAAATCCTGGAGAAACTCAATTGCAATTTTATTGTCCGGTTTGATAGATTTCCTGCCACCTCTGTAGCACCAGAGCTGTTTGTCACTGTTGCTCTCTCCTCCCACGGCTGCAGGGTGTGTGTGTGTGTGTCTGTGTGTGTGTGTCTACCACTCTCTCCCTCTACCCACACACATTGTCTCCTCCTTCGCTCTGAGGTTTCTAGAAAGCCTATTCTGAACACATTGAATATTCATCCTGAGCTGCACCTCAACAATCAGAGAAACAAGGCCTCATCAATTTAACCAGCCCACCGGGAGCATCCTGATAAATACAGACACACGTTCAGAAATGTCTACATACTGTACACACACACCTTCTGCTATGCATCTAAGCCTCTATCCATTTCATGTTTTATATGCAGTTTGGAACACATTGTGTACATTACGCAATTGAAAAGAAGTGCCTCTGTTTCTTATGTGAATTTTTATGAAAATGGAATAAATTAATTTATAAATTTCCCACAAAAATAACGCTGTTTTTTTTAAGTCAAATGATTTCTTATTACATGAACACTGAATCCCGTATCACTGATGTATTACTTACATTATTACAGTGAAATCACCTCTGCCTAATGTAATGCTCTTTTAAAATCTATAATTATGGTTAAATAAGGTGATACTAGACATTTCACTTCTAGCCTCTTTTGAATCCTAATGACCAAACCTGTACACGACAGTGGTGGAGAAGACCGGGTTAGTAGTGAGGTACATGAACTGTACTACAGTATATTTAACATGGCTAGAGGGCGATAGAGAAGACCGGGTTAGTAGTGAGGTACATGAACTGTACTACAGTATATTTAACATGGCTAGAGGGCGATAGAGAAGACCGGGTTAGTAGTGAGGTACATGAACTGTACTACAGTATATTTAACATGGCTAGAGGGCGATAGAGAAGACCGGGTTAGTAGTGAGGTACATGAACTGTACTACAGTATATTTAACATGGCTAGAGGGCGATAGAGAAGACCGGGTTAGTAGTGAGGTACATGAACTGTACTACAGTATATTTAACATGGCTAGAGGGCGATAGAGAAGACCGGGTTAGTAGTGAGGTACATGAACTGTACTACAGTATATTTAACATGGCTAGAGGGCGATAGAGAAGACCGGGTTAGTAGTGAGGTACATGAACTGTACTACAGTATATTTAACATGGCTAGAGGGCGATAGAGAAGACCGGGTTAGTAGTGAGGTACATGAACTGTACTACAGTATATTTAACATGGCTAGAGGGCGATAGAGAAGACCGGGTTAGTAGTGAGGTACATGAACTGTACTACAGTATATTTAACATGGCTAGAGGGTGATAGAGAAGACCGGGTTAGTAGTGAGGTACATGAACTGTACTACAGTATATTTAACATGGCTAGAGGGCGATAGAGAAGACCGGGTTAGTAGTGAGGTACATGAACTGTACTACAGTATATTTAACATGGCTAGAGGGCGATAGAGAAGACCGGGTTAGTAGTGAGGTACATGAACTGTACTACAGTATATTTAACATGGCTAGAGGGCGATAGAGAAGACCGGGTTAGTAGTGAGGTACATGAACTGTACTACAGTATATTTAACATGGCTAGAGGGCGATAGAGAAGACCGGGTTAGTAGTGAGGTACATGAACTGTACTACAGTATATTTAACATGGCTAGAGGGCGATAGAGAAGACCGGGTTAGTAGTGAGGTACATGAACTGTACTACAGTATATTTAACATGGCTAGAGGGCGATAGAGAAGACCGGGTTAGTAGTGAGGTACATGAACTGTACTACAGTATATTTAACATGGCTAGAGGGCGATAGAGAAGACCGGGTTAGTAGTGAGGTACATGAACTGTACTACAGTATATTTAACATGGCTAGAGGGCGATAGAGAAGACCGGGTTAGTAGTGAGGTACATGAACTGTACTACAGTATATTTAACATGGCTAGAGGGCGATAGAGAAGACCGGGTTAGTAGTGAGGTACATGAACTGTACTACAGTATATTTAACATGGCTAGAGGGCGATAGAGAAGACCGGGTTAGTAGTGAGGTACATGAACTGTACTACAGTATATTTAACATGGCTAGAGGGCGATAGAGAAGACCGGGTTAGTAGTGAGGTACATGAACTGTACTACAGTATATTTAACATGGCTAGAGGGCGATAGAGAAGACCGGGTTAGTAGTGAGGTACATGAACTGTACTACAGTATATTTAACATGGCTAGAGGGCGATAGAGAAGACCGGGTTAGTAGTGAGGTACATGAACTGTACTACAGTATATTTAACATGGCTAGAGGGCGATAGAGAAGACCGGGTTAGTAGTGAGGTACATGAACTGTACTACAGTATATTTAACATGGCTAGAGGGCGATAGAGAAGACCGGGTTAGTAGTGAGGTACATGAACTGTACTACAGTATATTTAACATGGCTAGAGGGCGATAGAGAAGACCGGGTTAGTAGTGAGGTACATGAACTGTACTACAGTATATTTAACATGGCTAGAGGGCGATAGAGAAGACCGGGTTAGTAGTGAGGTACATGAACTGTACTACAGTATATTTAACATGGCTAGAGGGCGATAGAGAAGACCGGGTTAGTAGTGAGGTACATGAACTGTACTACAGTATATTTAACATGGCTAGAGGGCGATAGAGAAGACCGGGTTAGTAGTGAGGTACATGAACTGTACTACAGTATATTTAACATGGCTAGAGGGCGATAGAGAAGACCGGGTTAGTAGTGAGGTACATGAACTGTACTACAGTATATTTAACATGGCTAGAGGGCGATAGAGAAGACCGGGTTAGTAGTGAGGTACATGAACTGTACTACAGTATATTTAACATGGCTAGAGGGCGATAGAGAAGACCGGGTTAGTAGTGAGGTACATGAACTGTACTACAGTATATTTAACATGGCTAGAGGGCGATAGAGAAGACCGGGTTAGTAGTGAGGTACATGAACTGTACTACAGTATATTTAACATGGCTAGAGGGCGATAGAGAAGACCGGGTTAGTAGTGAGGTACATGAACTGTACTACAGTATATTTAACATGGCTAGAGGGCGATAGAGAAGACCGGGTTAGTAGTGAGGTACATGAACTGTACTACAGTATATTTAACATGGCTAGAGGGCGATAGAGAAGACCGGGTTAGTAGTGAGGTACATGAACTGTACTACAGTATATTTAACATGGCTAGAGGGCGATAGAGAAGACCGGGTTAGTAGTGAGGTACATGAACTGTACTACAGTATATTTAACATGGCTAGAGGGCGATAGAGAAGACCGGGTTAGTAGTGAGGTACATGAACTGTACTACAGTATATTTAACATGGCTAGAGGGCGATAGAGAAGACCGGGTTAGTAGTGAGGTACATGAACTGTACTACAGTATATTTAACATGGCTAGAGGGCGATAGAGAAGACCGGGTTAGTAGTGAGGTACATGAACTGTACTACAGTATATTTAACATGGCTAGAGGGCGATAGAGAAGACCGGGTTAGTAGTGAGGTACATGAACTGTACTACAGTATATTTAACATGGCTAGAGGGCGATAGAGAAGACCGGGTTAGTAGTGAGGTACATGAACTGTACTACAGTATATTTAACATGGCTAGAGGGCGATAGAGAAGACCGGGTTAGTAGTGAGGTACATGAACTGTACTACAGTATATTTAACATGGCTAGAGGGCGATAGAGAAGACCGGGTTAGTAGTGAGGTACATGAACTGTACTACAGTATATTTAACATGGCTAGAGGGCGATAGAGAAGACCGGGTTAGTAGTGAGGTACATGAACTGTACTACAGTATATTTAACATGGCTAGAGGGCGATAGAGAAGACCGGGTTAGTAGTGAGGTACATGAACTGTACTACAGTATATTTAACATGGCTAGAGGGCGATAGAGAAGACCGGGTTAGTAGTGAGGTACATGAACTGTACTACAGTATATTTAACATGGCTAGAGGGCGATAGAGAAGACCGGGTTAGTAGTGAGGTACATGAACTGTACTACAGTATATTTAACATGGCTAGAGGGCGATAGAGAAGACCGGGTTAGTAGTGAGGTACATGAACTGTACTACAGTATATTTAACATGGCTAGAGGGCGATAGAGAAGACCGGGTTAGTAGTGAGGTACATGAACTGTACTACAGTATATTTAACATGGCTAGAGGGCGATAGAGAAGACCGGGTTAGTAGTGAGGTACATGAACTGTACTACAGTATATTTAACATGGCTAGAGGGCGATAGAGAAGACCGGGTTAGTAGTGAGGTACATGAACTGTACTACAGTATATTTAACATGGCTAGAGGGCGATAGAGAAGACCGGGTTAGTAGTGAGGTACATGAACTGTACTACAGTATATTTAACATGGCTAGAGGGCGATAGAGAAGACCGGGTTAGTAGTGAGGTACATGAACTGTACTACAGTATATTTAACATGGCTAGAGGGCGATAGAGAAGACCGGGTTAGTAGTGAGGTACATGAACTGTACTACAGTATATTTAACATGGCTAGAGGGCGATAGAGAAGACCGGGTTAGTAGTGAGGTACATGAACTGTACTACAGTATATTTAACATGGCTAGAGGGCGATAGAGAAGACCGGGTTAGTAGTGAGGTACATGAACTGTACTACAGTATATTTAACATGGCTAGAGGGCGATAGAGAAGACCGGGTTAGTAGTGAGGTACATGAACTGTACTACAGTATATTTAACATGGCTAGAGGGCGATAGAGAAGACCGGGTTAGTAGTGAGGTACATGAACTGTACTACAGTATATTTAACATGGCTAGAGGGCGATAGAGAAGACCGGGTTAGTAGTGAGGTACATGAACTGTACTACAGTATATTTAACATGGCTAGAGGGCGATAGAGAAGACCGGGTTAGTAGTGAGGTACATGAACTGTACTACAGTATATTTAACATGGCTAGAGGGCGATAGAGAAGACCGGGTTAGTAGTGAGGTACATGAACTGTACTACAGTATATTTAACATGGCTAGAGGGCGATAGAGAAGACCGGGTTAGTAGTGAGGTACATGAACTGTACTACAGTATATTTAACATGGCTAGAGGGCGATAGAGAAGACCGGGTTAGTAGTGAGGTACATGAACTGTACTACAGTATATTTAACATGGCTAGAGGGCGATAGAGGGAGATTTTCACAAATTGCTTCCATCTTTCCTTGCCTGCCCAGACTGAGCTAAAGCAGCACTAGTCTAGATGACACCAGTTCAGGTGACTTCCAGATGTCCCTGTAGTCTGCTGCAGACTCCTGAATGGTCACCTGGGATAATATGAAATGATGTGATTGGACCACTGGGACCTGCTGGGTGACTTTAGATGCAACTGGACATGTATGACTGTCTGGCAGATCCTGTGTGTGTGTGTGCAGTCAAAGGTCACGCCTGTGTAACTGTTGGTTGTGTGGGGTGAGTGCACATGTGTATATAAAGTATGATGAATGCACACCTTTCTGTATGAATGAACCAACATGTTAGCAGCGTGTGTGTGCGCGCCCATGTGTGTACACAAATGTGTGTGTCCTTTATCTGAGCCAGAGTAGCAGCAGGCTTTGTGCTGCAGTGTGAGCAGACCAGGCAGATGTTTCTGCAGGTGGGCCTGCTGACACCACACACACACACACATACAATGCCTTTCTCCCAGCTCTGCACACAAATGAGTTGGATTTGAGGAAGATTTCTAAATCAGTCATCAGTGTGTGAAGGACTCCGTATCCTTCTAGCGTCAACAGTCGGCTTCTCTGTAGCATCCACCTTGTGGAAATGATGACATCAGACATTAACAGATGAAGAGACATTAGTGCAGGAGTGCTTGTGAAGCAGAAGAAGCCAGATGAGGCTTTCAGATATCGTCCTGTTTGAATCATGTCTATTTGTACCCTTTTATTAGATCAATAGCCGCTTGTACACATTACAAACTGTGTGTTTACTCTAATGTGGACGCTAGTTCTCTACTAGCAGCAGTTCACAAGACACAAGGGAGTATGGATCCACAGTACAAAGCCTCCCAGTATTGAGACTCAACATGTTGAGATGTAGCCTCTAGACTCTCTCTATTGTTCAGCCTTAATGCAGAGATGGACACATCGACAACTCCACAAAGGAGAGGGAAGTGCAGGACATGGAGAACATTGACCAGGGCTGCGCACATGCACGGATACACACACACACACACACACACACACACACACACACACACACACACACACAATACGGTCTACAGGACTTCTCATAGGGTAAACTGTAGGCCTAGTGTGTGTTGTATAGAAGTTCCACAGTGCTGAGGCTGAGCAGTGGGAGTTATTGGGATATCTACGTATTACCTTAGTTTCCCTAAACAAATGAGACTGTATCTGGTCCTACTTAGAATTGTCTGGTGGCCCACCTGTGGACTCTGTCCCATAGCTTGGGAACACAACTATGTGAGCTATAGGAGGACAATGTAACTGTCTGGCTGTCCTTAACCATGTGGTCTTAATGGACGCCCTTCTGGTTCCCAAAGACATCACCAGTCAGTGCTCTGCTCGGATTCCTGCTTCACATGATCAGGGGAAAATGATCTAGGAAAGGAGGGAGAGAGAGAGAAAGGGAGAAGAAGAAAAAGAAAGGGGGAGAAGGAGGAAAAAGAGAGAGAGCAAAACAGTGAAAGGAAGAGTTCTGTCCAGGGTTCCGTCCAGGCAGGACTGCGGCAGGCAGAGAGACAGACGACATTGATTTGGGAGGAGGGAGGAATTGCATTTAGCTAATTGGATTAGAGCCGCGCTGGCTTTCCCCATTTCCCCTTTGTTTTGTGGTCGCCGCCTATCTATTGATCTCAATGGGACTCCCAGGTCCTAACCTGCTATAGGGGGTCTCCCTGGACCAGTGGTGAGCCACCCAGCCTCACACCATACAGCCTGCGGTCTGGGGCCCAGACTGATCTCTGAACAGTTGTTAAATGGGCTAAGAGAAGGATGGAGGACTGCAGCCAAACCCTGCATTGCATTCAGGTTCCAGATTGGTCTGCGTTGGGATGTCAGTTTGTATTATGTTGAGTTGAAATGGATTGGAATACAGTTTGTTTACAGGTGGAGTGTTTAGAGGGATATTGAAATTTGATAACCTATGTTTTTTTTCAGTTTGTCATTTTTGTTGTTGTTTTTAATGCTATTTGTAAGGTCAATTTGCAGCGCTGTATGATTTGTCTATAGACAGCGCGTCCAGCTAATAGCTGTCAGGTTAGAATAGCCTGCACTGTTTTCCTACACTACCATAAAAATGTTCCATACCCTTAACCAGGACGTGGACTAGAATTAAATTAGACCAGATCGGCTAAACTGATGCCTTGGCCACCCAGTGCTGCTGGTCTCTTATCGTAGCTCTATGCTAACCACTGTTTTGAATACAGTACAGTACTCCCATTCTAATGGTAATTCAATCTTTATAGAAACTCATTTAAGGCCAACATGCATCATTTTAATGTACTGCATCGCAGTGTGACGTTATTCCACTGACTAACCACTCCAGTGTAGTTTCCATATGGTCATACTGCTCTACTTTGAATGCAATGCAGCATGTTTTTAATTGGTAAAAAATGCTAAATGTCAAATGAAGCAGAAACTAATGGGGAAGGGGGGAGGAGGAGAAGGCTAAGTCACTAGACTGTGATCGTTAAACCGGAGAGAGAAGGCTAAGTCACTAGACTGTGATCGTTAAACCGGAGAGAGAAGGCTAAGTCACTAGACTGTGAACGTTAAACCGGAGAGAGAAGGCTAAGTCACTAGACTGTGATCGTTAAACCGGAGAGAGAAGGCTAAGTCACTAGACTGTGAACGTTAAACCGGAGAGAGAAGGCTAAGTCACTAGACTGTGATCGTTAAACCGGAGAGAGAAGGCTAAGTCACTAGACTGTGATCGTTAAACCGGAGAGAGAAGGCTAAGTCGCTAGACTGTGATGGTTAAACCGGAGAGAGAAGGCTAAGTCACTAGACTGTGAACGTTAAACCGGAGAGAGAAGGCTAAGTCACTAGACTGTGATCGTTAAACCGGAGAGAGAAGGCTAAGTCACTAGACTGTGGTCGTTAAACCGGAGAGAGAAGGCCGTTACTATCGGTGAGGAGGGAGGAGAAGGCTAAGTCACTAGACTGTGGTCGTTAAACCGGAGAGAGGACGTTACTATCGGTGCGTTTAGAAAGGCCTCTTTACTTTTCTACTCTGAGAAAACAGATATGGATTAACAATCACAGCTAACCCAGTACCAGAAGATTAATGACCAGCCTTGTAGCCATCTAATTTAGAACATTAATGACTAACGCCTAATTAATTACAAATTCTCTCGCTCTCTCTCTCTCGCTCTCTCTCGCTCTCTCTCGCTCTCTCTCGCTCTCTCTCGCTCTCTCTCGCTCTCTCTCGCTCTCTCTCGCTCTCTCTCGCTCTCTCTCGGTCTCTCTCGGTCTCGCTCTCTCTCGGTCTCGCTCTCTCTCGGTCTCGGTCTCTCTCGGTCTCGGTCTCTCTCGGTCTCGGTCTCTCTCTCTCTCTCGGTGTCTCTCTCTCTCGGTGTCTCTCTCTCTCTCTCTCCCTCTCGGTGTCTCTCTCTCTCTCTCTCTCTCGGTGTGTCTCTCTCTCTCTCTCTCGGTGTCTCTCTCTCTCTCTCTCTCTCTCGGTGTCTCTCTCTCTCTCTCGGTGTCTCTCTCTCTCTCTCTCGGTGTCTCTCTCTCTCTCTCTCTCTCTCTCTCGGTGTCTCTCGCTCTCTCTCTCTGTGTCTCTCTCTCTCTCTCTCTGTGTCTCTCTCTCTCTCTCGGTGTCTCTCTCTCTCTCTCTCGGTGTCTCTCTCTCTCTCTCTCTCGGTCTCTCTCTCTCTCTCTCTCTCTCTCTCTCGGTGTCTCTCTCTCTCTCTCGGTGTCTCTCTCTCTCTCTCGGTGTCTCTCTCTCTCTCTCGGTGTCTCTCTCTCTCTCTCGGTGTCTCTCTCTCTCTCGGTGTCTCTCTCTCTCTCTCTGTGTCTCTCTCTCTCTCTCTCGGTGTGTCTCTCTCTCTCTCTCTCGGTGTGTCTCTCTCTCTCTCTCTCTCTCGGTGTCTCTCTCTCTCTCGGTGTCTCTCTCTCTCGGTGTCTCTCTCTCTCTCTCGGTCTCTCTCGGTGTCTCACTCGGTCTCTCTCTCTCTCTCTCTCTCTCTCTCTCTCTCTCTCTCTCTCGGTCTGTCTCTCTCGGTCTCTCTCTCGGTCTCTCTCTCTCTCTAGGTCTCTCTCTCGGTCTCTCTCTCTCTCTCTCTCTCTCTCTCTCTCTCTGTGTCTCTCTATCTCTCTCTCTCTGTGTCTCTCTCTCTCTCTCTCGGTCTCTCTCTCGGTCTCTAAATGTTCTTAGTTAAAAGCAGAGTAGATGATCTAGTTTGGATATATTTTCTCCCTCTTTACTCCCCTTTGACTTTCTGTCCTCAGAGCCACAGTGATTAATGCAGAGCCTTAAATTAGGAGAGTGATGATTTGCCGATGACACACGGACGCTGTTCAACAGACACACTTTACAGTATCTACTAACTCATCTATGACTGCTAACATGGATGGGTGATGGTCTCTTCCTCAAATGCCACAGCAGATAATTGTCCTCTATTGACTCCCAGATGGTGACGAGATGATACTCTGTCACTGACCCTCAGGCAATGGGGGTGGCAGGTAGCCTAGTGGTTAAGAGCATTGGGCCAGTAACCCGAAAGGTCACTGGTTTGACTCCCCGAGCCGACTAAGTGAAAAATCTAGCAATGTGCCCTTGAGCAAGGCACTTAACCCAAATTGCTCCTGTAAGTCGCTCTGGATAAATTACTAAAATGTAAAAAATATATTATCTACGTAGCTAAAATCTGGTCTAAAGTTCTGCTGAAAGACTACAATGTAAAAAATCTATCCATGTAGCTAAAATCTGGTCTAAAGTTTGTAAGGCCCCACATGGCGCCTGTCAAATGAAGCTAATGCTTTGCTTTCTTTGTTGTTTATGTTTGCAGGTGACCTTTGAGCAGCACAAGGAGAACCTGGCCCGTATGTTCCGTCAGTACCAGAGACTGGGCTCCGAGGGCGATGCAGATGGTATCCGGACCATTTCCGGGGCCAGCCGAGACTCTGAGATTCTGGGCCAGCTCCGGACCAACAGGGATCAGGGGGAGGAGACTGCCCCCTCCACCATGATCGAGCTCACCATTGACCCAGAGGGGGTCCCCCAGAACCAGGAGTCCCCCAACACTACCCCTCCCTCAGCAACCTCAGCATCTGCTTCTACCCCCAGCCCTCCAGAGAGAGAAGGAGATAGAAGTCAGAGGGGTCAAGCACCCATAACTGTGTCCAACATGCTGGCCAGAGCTGAAGAAGAAGAAGAGGAGGAGGAGGAACTACAGCAGGTCCAGAATCAGATCTCTGAGGATCAGAGAGGAGGTGCTGGTGACAGAGCTGAAGCTACTCCACAGGAGACTGAAGCTAAACTTACTGGGGATAAAGTCAGCAGTAAGACTGTTGAGGCCATGGCTGTGACTGAGACAGCCACAGACAAGACTGATGAAGCTGCAGCAGCTAGCACAGCTGAAACAGACGAAGCGACCAGGCCAGAAACTGAAGACGCGAAGGTGGCTAAATCAGAAACATGCGACGATGCTAAAACGTCTGATACCGACAAAGTAATTAGACCTCAAACGGATGGAGAGAAGGGGTCAGAAACGCACAGCTGCAAAGCCTCCAACGTTCTTATGTCTGAAGATTCCCTGAACGAACCCAAGGAACCGGAACTGGCAAAGCGACCTGAGGAACAGGTCTCTGCTGCCATCTCGGCCTGCCAGGAGGGGTCAGCGGTCGGGGCTTCTGTCCAGTCAGTCAGTGACCAGGTCCGACCCAGCTCCACCGACGACAGCATGGAGGAATCCTCTTTTGTCTCCGCCGCTGGTGGAGAGGAGGAAGAAAAGGAGGAAGAGGAGGTGAAGACAGAGGAGGTTGTAGTTGAGGAGGAGAAGATGGAAGAGGTTAAAGCAGAGGAGATCAAGACGGAGGTTAAAACTGGAAAGGAGAAGGAAGAGGAGAGTGTTGCCGAGGTCACAAAGTCAGCAGTGGAAAGTCAAGCCACACCACCTGCTTCTGTACCTGAGGAGAGTCCGACACAACCCCCTAAAATGGAGGAGATTGACCTTGACCCGTCTGCACCAGGCACCGACCCCACCAGCACAGAGCCAGCACGGCAGCCTTTAGAATCCACAACATCACCCCCTTCAGCCCTGGAGGCCATACTACCAGCAGCAGTAGGGGCCACTGTCTCTAAATCTGACACCCCACAGGTTGTGGCACCAGCAGAGGCCCCCAGCACCAAGGCGGTCCAGCCAGAAGCCCCACAGGCCACAGAGGCCCCCAGCACCAGGACTGATACCTCTCCGAAGGTAGCCACTGCTACTGCTGTGGAGGCAGGGAAAGACAGTGCAGCAGAGGGCCCTGGCTCTGCCACCAAGACCAAAGAGATCCACATTGCCAGGCTGGATGTGTCCAGTGTGGCCTCAGACACAGAGAGACTGGCTCTAAAGGAGACCTCCACACCTGTATGTCATCACTGCTTTCATCTATTTACTGGTCTTGTGTCTTTCACGAAAAGTGCTTTATAATATACAGTATGTACGTGGGTATGGCTATATGGCTTCAGCTAATCCTGTTTATATTTATATGGCTAATGCTGAAGCCAAAGCTAATCCTGTTTATATTTGTATGGCTAATGCTGAAGACAAAGCTAATCCTGTTTATATTTATATGGCTAATGCTGAAGACAAAGCTAATCCTGTTTATATTTGTATGGCTAATGCTGAAGACAAAGCTAATCCTGTTTATATTTGTATGGCTAATGCTGAAGACAAAGCTAATCCTGTTTATATTTGTATGGCTAATGCTAAAGCCAAAGCTAATCCTGTTTATATTTGTATGGCTAATGCTGAAGACAAAGCAAATCCTGTTTATATTTATATGGCTAATGCTAAAGCCAAAGCTAATCCTGTTTATATTTATATGGCTAATGCTAAAGACAAAGCTAATCCTGTTTATATTTATATGGCTAATGCTGAAGCCAAAGCTAATCCTGTTTATATTTACATGGCTAATGCTAAAGACAAAGCTAATCCTGTTTATATTTGTATGGCTAATGCTGAAGACAAAGCTACTCCTTAGCTTAAGCCAATCCTGTTTATATATATATGGCTAATGCTAATGCTGCTGCTAACCGTCTTGAGTGCTGTACCACAGGAAGTTCCTCAGGGCGACGCGGCTGCAGCCGGTGCCTCAGGAGGCCAGGCCAGAGAGAGCAGCTCCTCCGCTCGCTCCACCATGTTCCGTATTCCAGAGTTCCGTTGGTCTCACATGCACCAGCGCCTGCTCACAGACCTGCTCTTCTCCATTGAGACTGACGTGCAGATGTGGAGGAGGTAAAGGAGGGGAATTGGTTGAAATACATGGAGAATTGCATAGCATTTTGATCTGATTTCTAACACTAGAATGGTTGCCGGACAGGCGACTTTCCAACTCACTGTACCAACTTGCTGTAAATGAGAATGTGCTCTCAGTCAACTTACCTTGTAAAATTAGGGTTGAAAAAAAACTCAGAGAAGTTTAAACAGAATAGATCAATGGTAATCTATGGTAAGACCTGAAAATGGTTGTCTAGCGATGATCAACAACCAACTTGACAGAGCTTGAATAATTTTGAAAAGAATAATGGGCAAATGTTGTACAATTCAGGTGTGTAAAGCTCTTAGAGACTTACCCAGAAAGACTCACGAGTGTAATCGCTGCCAAAAGGTGCTTCTACAAAGTGTTGACAAGGGAGCGTGAATACTTATGTCAATTAGATATTTTTGTATTTCATTTTCAATAAATTAGGAAACATTTAAAAAAAAAAAAAATTTCCGTTTGTCTATATAGGATATTGTGTCTAGATGGGTGATGGGAAAAAATCTATTTAATCCATTTTGAATTCAGGCTGTAACACAACAAAATGTGGAATATTTCAAGGGGTATGAATACATTCTGAAGGCATTGATTGTGTTGTACATTGATTCAATGGTTATAATGTTTAGCTTCTATGTACCTCTGTGTAATTTGTGCCCGTCTCCTCTCTCCCAGTCACTCCACTAAGACGGTGATGGACTTTGTGAACAGCAGTGAGAATGTGGTGTTTGTCCACAACACAGTGCACCTCATCTCTCAGGTGGTGGACAACCTCATCATGGCCTGTGGAGGCATCCTGCCCCTGCTTTCTGCTGCCACATCCTCCTCAGTGAGAGACACTGTCTGTCTGGCTGTTGTGTTGGTCTGTCTGGCTGTTGTGTCGGTCTGTCTGTCTGGCTGTTGTGTCGGTCTGTCTGGCTGGCTGTTGTGTCTGTCTGGCTGGCTGTTGTGTCGGTCTGTCTGTGTCTGTGTGTGTGTGTCTGTGTGTGTCTGTGTGTGTGTCTGTCTCTGTGTGTGTGTGTCTGTCTCTGTGTGTGTGTGTCTGTCTCTGTGTGTGTGTGTCTGTCTCTGTGTGTGTGTGTCTGTCTCTGTGTGTGTGTGTGTCTGTCTCTGTGTGTGTGTGTCTGTCTCTGTGTGTGTGTGTCTGTCTCTGCGTGTCTGTCTCTGCGTGTGTGTGTCTGTCTCTGCGTGTGTGTGTCTGTCTCTGCGTGTGTGTGTCTGTCTCTGCGTGTGTGTGTCTGTCTCTGCGTGTGTGTGTCTGTCTCTGCGTGTGTGTGTCTGTCTCTGCGTGTGTGTGTCTGTCTCTGCGTGTGTGTGTCTGTCTCTGCGTGTGTGTGTCTGTCTCTGCGTGTGTGTGTCTGTCTCTGCGTGTGTGTGTCTGTCTCTGCGTGTGTGTGTCTGTCTCTGCGTGTGTGTGTCTGTCTCTGCGTGTGTGTGTCTGTCTCTGCGTGTGTGTGTCTGTCTCTGCGTGTGTGTGTCTGTCTCTGCGTGTGTGTGTCTGTCTCTGCGTGTGTGTGTCTGTCTCTGCGTGTGTGTGTGTCTGTCTCTGCGTGTGTGTGTCTGTCTCTGCGTGTGTGTGTCTGTCTCTGCGTGTGTGTGTCTGTCTCTGCGTGTGTGTGTCTGTCTCTGCGTGTGTGTGTCTGTCTCTGCGTGTGTGTGTCTGTCTCTGTGTGTGTGTCTGTCTGTCTCTGTCTGTCTCTGTCTGTGTGTGTCTGTCTCTGTGTCTGTCTCTGTCTGTGTGTCTCTATCTTTCTGTCTCTGTCTGTGTGTCTCTGTCTGTGTGTCTCTGTGTCTGTCTCTGTCTCTGTCTGTGTGTGTGTCTCTGTCTGTCTGTGTCTGGTATGTGTATGGCCACCCACAGGAGGTTATCCCTGTCCATCCATCTCCGTTGACCTTTCTCCAATCACATTAGACTACAGTTGGCCAGTGCTAACATGGTTAGTGTGTTTTTGTACTGTCTGACCCCAGTGACAGAAGCACTCCAGTATAACATAAACCCTGATGGACCTGTGGTCCTCTGTCTCCCCTCCATACCACTCCCTTTACCATTTACACTGGAATCAATGTCCAGTGTGGACTGGTGGCTGTGGCTACAGCAGGGGTCAATTCCATCATAATTAGATTCAAAGACGGGATTGAATTCAATGAGGATTTAATCTGATTGAAATCTGAAATGAATGTTGCTCAGCAGACGTTGAACCATTTTCCTTTCTTACCAAACATGGTCCCTAAGTTGACTAATAGCTACATGTCATAATTTAGTTTGGATTTGACAGTAATGATGCTAGTGATGGTGGTGTTTGTCCCTCTTCTCCTCAGCATGATCTGGAGAACATTGAGCCGTCCCAGGGTCTGTCGGTGGAGGCCTCGGTCACCTTCCTGCAGCGCCTCATCAACCTGGTGGATGTTCTGATCTTCGCCTCCTCCCTCAATTTCACCGAGATCGAGGCTGAGAAGAACATGTCCTCTGGCGGTATCCTCAGACAGAGCCTGCGTCTGGGTACGTATGGAAGAACCTCTCTGCCTCTCTCCTCCTCCATCCCTTCTGGTCTTTTCCATCTCCTCCCATCTTCTCTTCCTGTTCTGTTCTTTACATGTCCTCCCTTCTTGTTTCCCTCTTTTCCTCGTCTCTTCACTTCCTCCTTCTCCCTTCACTTCCTCCTTTTCTCACCCTTTTCCTCCTCATTTACCTCTTTTTATCAATCCCCCTCTATATCAGACTGCAGTAGACTCTAATAGCAGCCTGAGCTGCCAAAGCTCTCCATAGCGTATCCTCTCTCTTTCTCGCTCTCTCTCTCTTGGCTCGTAGCAGCCCTCTCTTATCTTGTTATTATAACCCCTCTGCGCTGTAACACTCTAAAATGGCCGCCTATGATTAGTCGATTCCCCCGTAATGGCCCTGGCTGTAGCCCTAGGCCTGCCTCTCTCTCTCTCTCGCTCTCTGCCTCATGTTCCAGTCTATTAAAGTAACCCAGTGACAGCTCCGAGACACGGCTAGACCCCTGCTCTGCTAGCTGAATAAAATATACTTCAAATGCTTTACATTATTCATTTTATTCAGGCACTACATTACACCAACCACCTTATCCAACCTCCAACCCACCCCTCAGCTCCCTAGTACAGTAAGACTATGCATGGTGATTTAAACCATCTGCTCCATTTGGGTAATGAGCCGTGCTCCGGTATCCATTTTTGCTTTTAAATACTCCTTACAAACTAGCTCGTAAACAAAATGGTCGCCCTGTACGCCACCTTGTTCAGCTGATTATCCAGTCGCATTCTTTTTTTCTGGGTTTATCCCAACGGCCATTCTCATTGGTGGGGAGCTCGGTGGAGAGAGTGATGCTGTCGTAGCAAATGCCTGCTTTTAGAGAGCTGCTGTTATGAGATTAATTTTTGATGAGGTATTCTTTCCCTGTTGCTGGTGCAGTAATCTGATTTGGGTAGACTGTAACAAGGTTTCAAGGGGGAACTTACACACGCACACACACGCACACAGGCACACAGGCACACAGGCACACAGGCACACACACACACACACACACACACACACACACACACACACACACACACACACACACACACACACACACACACACACACACACACACACACACACACACACACACACACACAGGCACACAAACAAACACACTGCCTCTCCTGAAGGCCTTAATGTAAAACTCCAGACCATTCCAGATGAAATACTTCCACCTCTAATTTAGACGGTTCAGAAATGACATTTGTCAGTTGTCAAATACAGAAATGAGGGAGGGGCTAAAAGAAGGATAGAAAGCAAAATCGAAAGCGGCAATATAGCACCGCAATATATCATATATAAAAAAAATGCCCCCTTTGTAGGAGCCAGAAACCTACCTGAAGTTATCAAACAGTGGGTATTTTACCTCATGTTCTGTGATGTAGTTTGTTTCACAGGCAAGACCCACATGTAGTGATGCACCATTGTCATCCAATATTGAATGAACCCCATGCAGGGTTTGGATACAGTGAGAACTAGTGTGACCTTGGATACAGTTAGAACTAGTGTGACCTTGGATACAGTGAGATCTAGTGTGACCTTGGATACAGTGAGAACTAGTGTGACCTTGGATACAGGGAGAACTAGTGTGACCTTGGATACAGGGAGAACTAGTGTGACCTTGGATACAGTTAGAACTAGTGTGACCTTGGATACAGGGAGAACTAGTGTGACCTTGGATACAGGGAGAACTAGTGTGACCTTGGATACAGTTAGAACTAGTGTGACCTTGGATACAGGGAGAACTAGTGTGACCTTGGATACAGGGAGAACTAGTGTGACCTTTGATACAGGGAGAACTAGTGTGACCTTGGATACAGTTAGAACTAGTGTGACCTTGGATACAGGGAGAACTAGTGTGACCTTGGATACAGGGAGAACTAGTGTGACCTTGGATACAGTTAGAACTAGTGTGACCTTGGATACAGGGAGAACTAGTGTGACCTTGGATACAGTGAGAACTAGTGTGACCTTGGATACAGTGAGAACTAGTGTGACCTTGGATACAGTTAGAACTAGTGTGACCTTGGATACAGTTAGAACTAGTGTGACCTTGGATACAGTTAGAACTAGTGTGACCTTGGATACAGTTAGAACTAGTGTGACCTTGGATACAGTGAGAACTAGTGCGACCGTGGATACAGTGAGAACGAGTCTGACCTTGGATACAGTTAGAACGAGTGTGACCTTGGATACAGGGAGAACTAGTGTGACCGTGGATACAGTGAGAACGAGTCTGACCGTGGATACAGGGAGAACTAGTGTGACCTTGGATACAGGGAAAACTAGTGTGACCGTGGATACAGGGAGAACTAGTGTGACCTTGGATACAGGGAGAACTAGTGTGACCTTGGATACAGGGAGAACTAGTGTGACCTTGGATACAGGGAGAACTAGTGTGACCTTGAATACAGGGAGAACTAGTGTGACCTTGGATACAGGGAGAACTAGTGTGACCTTGGATACAGGGAGAACTAGTGTGACCTTGGATACAGGGAGAACTAGTGTGACCTTGGATACAGGGAGAACTAGTGTGACCTTGGATACAGGGAGAACTTGTGTGACCTTTGATACAGGGAGAACTAGTGTGACCTTGGATACAGGGAGAACTAGTGTGACCTTGGATACAGGGATAACTAGTGTGACCTTGGATACAGTGTGAACTAGTGTTGGGGCTAGGGGAGCAGGGAGGGAAGAGGTGAATGCTGTTGTCCAGGTGGACTGGACCTTGTTCCTGGAGAGTTCAATTCTTTCTCTTTCTCAACCGCTCCTCACTTTCTGTCTCTCCCCAATTTTATTTTCTCTCGGCTTCTCTCTGTCTCCTCCTGACTTGCTTTTTTGGTTGCTCGTTCTCTCACTACTTCACCCCTAGACTTCCTGAAGGGCCGCCCCCAGGTGGTGAAGGTAGGCAACAACACCTCCACTACGCTGATCCTCAACACAGGGGCCTCACAAGGGTGCGTGCTCAGACCCTTCCTGTACTCCCCGTTCACAGTACTGTGTGGCTACACACGTCTCTAACTTGGTCATTAAGTTTGCAGTAGACAACAGTGGTATGCCTGATTACCAACAACGACGAGTCAACCTATAGGGAGGAGGTGAGGGCCCTGGCAGAGTTGTGCCAGGAAAATAACCTCTCGCTCAACGTCAACAATATGAAGGAGCTGATTGTGGACTTCTGGAGACAGCAGAGAGCGCACGCCCCCATCCACATTGACGGGACAGTAGAGAGGGTGAAAGTTCCTCAGCGTACACATCACTGACAATATGAAATGGTCCATCCACACAGACAGTGTGGTGAAGAAGGTGCAACAGCACCTCTTCAACCTCAGGAGGCTGAAGAAATTCCGCTTGGCCCCTAAGACCCTCACAAATTTCTTTAGATGCACCATTGAGAGCATCCTGTCAGGCTTTATCACCGCCTGGTACGGCAACTGCATTGTGCACAGTCACAGTGCTCTCCAGCCCAATTCTTCACCAGGGGTTGTGTGTCTTCCTCCTGGACATCTTCAGCACCCAGTGTGAAAGCAAGGACACGAAGATTATCAAGCACCTCAGCCACGGTCTGTTCACCCCGCTACCATCTAGAAGGCAGTTACAGTACAGCTTCATCAAAGCTGGGACCAAGAGACTGAAAAACAGCTTCTATCTCCAGGCCATCAGACGGCTAGCTGACCACCGTCCAGTACCCTGCCCTGAACTTAGACACTGTTACTAGCTGACCACCGCCCAGTACCCTGCCCTGAACTTAGACACTGTTACTAGCTGACCACCGTCCAGTACCCTGCCCTGAACTTAGACACTGTTACTAGCTGACCAGCGCCCAGTACCCTGCCCTGAACTTAGACACTGTTACTAGCTGACCACCGCCCAGTACCCTGCCCTTAGACACTGTTACTAGCTGACCACCGCCCAGTACCCTGTCCTTAGACACTGTTACTAGCTGACCACCGCCCAGTACCCTGCCCTTAGACACTGTTACTAGCTGACCACCGCCCAGTACCCTGCCCTTAGACACTGTTACTAGCTGACCACCGCCCAGTACCCTGCCCTTAGACACTGTTACTAGCTGACCACTGCCCAGTACCCTGCCCTTAGACACTGTTACTAGCTGACCACCGCCCAGTACCCTGTCCTTAGACACTGTTACTAGCTGACCACCGCCCAGTACCCTGCCCTTAGACACTGTTACTAGCTGACCACCGCCCAGTACCCTGCCCTTAGACACTGTTACTAGCTGACCACCGCCCAGTACCCTGCCCTTAGACACTGTTACTAGCTGACCACCGCCCAGTACCCTGTCCTTAGACACTGTTACTAGCTGACCACCGCCCAGTACCCTGCCCTGAACTTAGAGACTGCTGCCCTATGTAGATAGTCATTGAACACTGGTCACTTTAATAATGTTTACATACTGTTTTACCCATTTCATATGTACAGTATATACTGTATTCTAGTCAAGGCTCATCCTATACAATTACTGCTGTACACACCTTTTCTATTCATAATGTCTATACACACCATCATATACATATAGATTTATATTCCGGACTCAGACATGGCTCATTCTGAGATTCCTTCATTTCTTTCCTTTTGGATTTGTGTGTATTGTTTTGTATTGTTAGGTATTGCTGCACTGTTGGAGCTAGAAACATAAGCATTTTGCTGCACCTGCGATAACATCTTCAAAATATGTGTACGCAGCCTATTTTCATTCTCTTTCTCTCTCTCCAATATCTCTCCCTCTGCAGTGTGTGCCATGGCTGTGAGGAACTGTCTGGAATGTCAGCAGCAGTCTCACTTCAAGCCCAGCCAGGACAGCGCCCGCGGCCAGCAAGCCATGCACAGCCTCATGGGAGCTGCCAAGTCCATGCCCGCGCAGGCAAGTGGTATCATCCCTCCTCACTGAGTCACAGACTCACCCCCCCCACACACACTTCTCCCCCTCCCTCTCCTCTTTCTGTCATTTCGGGAATCCTGACTTCCTAGCAATACCCCCCCCCAAAAAAAAACAACAGTTTATACATTTTTCTTTTTACATTTCCCAATCTCCCTAGCAGACATGGAGAAACGCCATAATTGATGACATTTCTCCTCCTGTATATTAGTTGAATAGGATCGCTGCACTTAGTGAATTGTAAGCATCCCTCTAAGTCGTCCTTTGTCTTGTGTTGCATCCCAATACTTCCCCTGCAGGAAGCCATCCCTTTGTGGTCCTCCCTATGTAATAGCAGAGAGTTATTATTGCATTAGCTGATATGTTATTGCATTACTTCGCCTGCTGTTCTGTTACACTAGACAAGGCCCTTTGTCATTGTTGGCCTTTTCATTTGATATGGTGACTTCCAGTAAAACAGTTTTTTTTAAATCCCTGTTTTTCTTCCTGAAACCAGTGTGTAAAGTCTCATTCATAATGCAGTGAGTGGCTCTATGGTAAACCCATTATGTTAAGGGTCTGAGTCTCAAGGGGAAACACAACATCCCACTGAATGGGGCAGATACTGTACTGTATGTGGACTGGCCAACTATACACTTCCCATGGGTTGATTTTCAACACTACTGATGGTGGAATGGGCTGTTGTGGTTGACCTCTGCTACACATACACATTCCATGACAATCCGTTATCACTTGTGATGTCTTAGACTTACAGAGAAGTCTAGTTTTGGACAGTGGGTAGAGTATATAAACTGATAATGGTATTTTCAGCATTAACCAGCAATAGTTGCTTACATTATTATGTGTGTGTCTGTGCGTGTCGGTCTCTGTATGTGTGCTTGCCTGCGTGTCTGTGTGTGCATGTGTGCGTGTGTTCTACACCTGCAGAGCCCTGTTGATGTTGTGACAGGAGGGATGTCTCCCATCAGAGACATGGACCGTCTGCTACAGGAAATGGACATCAACCGCCTCAGAGCCGTGGTCTTCAGAGATATCGTGAGTTTACAAAGCTTTGATAAAGATTGAGGTTGAAACGAGTCAACTTTTCAAATAAATAGCAGTACCTATGCATTGTAAAAACTTGTTATTGCTGTCTTTTTGGAAGACCCCATGATTTTATTTTTTAAAATACTGTGTAGATGTAGGATCTTAATTTGAGCCTGAAAGTCTGAAATTTCAAAGTGGAAATTACACATTTCAGAAGCCTTATTAAAACCTTAAATACACTACAAGTAAAAAAAAAAATCCTGCATTGCAGGAAAGTTCTTCTGCAACAGGGTGGCCAAATTAAGATCCTACATCTGTACATACTCAAACATATTACAGACTGGCGGTGTGCTGTATTATAGCTGTGTTGCATGTTGTGTGTGTTTGGGTAAAGGAGGACAGTAAGCAGGCTCAGTTCTTGGCCCTGGCCGTGGTTTACTTCATCTCTGTTCTCATGGTGTCCAAGTACCGAGACATCCTGGAGCCCCAAAACGACAAGAAACTCCCTCAGCGCAGCCAGTCTGCCAGGAGCGCAGGTACACATCTCACCCATATGGCTACGCAGAGGAGCTCCATCTTGCCAAGTGTCCATCCCTCAACATGTCAATCTCTCTCTTATACATTAGTTATATATGGAATATCCAATTGTCTTGATTGTGCCTTGAAATGTACTGGTGTGTTGATAGTCTTTAAAGTAGTTTACAATTACTGTAGTAGATTCTAAAAGTAATTTTTGAAGCACGTAGAAGGTTCAGGTTTTTCTCAACGTTTATAAACCTCCTTTAATGATTCCTCCCATCAGACATTAATGCCGTCTCTGGCGGTCCCGACCTGGAGAGCAGTGTGTCCCTCCGTCGCCGAGACTCTGGCATCGGGGATGACCATAGCTCCGTGGCCCCCAGCGAGGCGGACACCACCGCCCAGGGGCCCGACGCCGTGTCCGAGGCCCTGTCCACCCTCTCCTCAGAGGTCAGGGGTCACAGAGAGAACCCCACGGCGGACGCCAGGGGCGGGAAGAACGTGAAGGACATCCTGCGCAGCCTGGTCTCGGCGCCTGCTGATGACATCATGGTGGACCCCAGTCTTCTGCCGCCGGCCTTCCTGGGAGCTGCTATGGGAAACAACCCCAACCAGTTCAGATCCTTTGACAGGTGCGTGGGCCACAGAGTTTTACAATCAGGGGTCAGTCTCTCAAAGGCTGATCTCTGTATCGGAGTCTGCTAACTTTTTAAATACCTCTTGACACGGTTCACAGCCTCACAGCTCTTAACCCCTCACCTCCATGCCTTGAAACGGTCCAACATGAACATGTACTAAGTGAAGGCGAGGAAGCTTCGCATCAGAAACCCACTACCATCACAGACCCCATTTTAAACTCTTGTATCCCCCCCGATCCCATCCCTGTAGCTCCCTGGTTTTGCCTGTCGACGTGGCTTCTCAACACAAATAAACAGGGCTACAAAGTACCTGTCTTCAGGAAAACACATCAAAACAATCGAGGCATCTGCCAGAGGAAGAGAGAGAATAAGAGGGGAAAGAGAGAGAGACTGATCTAAAAGACGACTCTGTGGCAGCCAGCAGGAAGCTGTTTCTTTTCACCTTGTCACTGATATTTAATAGCTTCTCTTTTTCGTCTCTCTCTTTCCCGGTCTTTCTTTCTCTCTGTCTGCACCGTGGGCTAGGCTGTCTGTCTCTCTGGTAGTATAATAAGGGAAAGAGAAGCTGGCTAGATGGATCCCCTATGGACTGAGGGGGCGAGCGGTCAGAGACTTAGTGGGAACCCAAGGCGGTGCTGTGTGTGGGTGGGTGTACTGTACCTATACAGACTATACAGACATCTCTCTAAGTGAGAGAGAGCTGACGGACGGACTGAGGACGAGGTCTGGTTTGTATTTGGGGGAAATGTCCCTGTAGCACACCAGACACAAAGGAAGCGGGGAGAGAGGGAAAGAGCGAGGGAGAGGGAAAGAGCGAGGGAGAGGGAAAGAGCGAGGGAGAGAGAGGGAAAGAGCGAGGGAGAGAGAGGGAAAGAGCGAGGGAGAGAGAGGGAAAGAGCGAGGGAGAGAGAGGGAAAGAGCGAGGGAGAGAGGGGGAAAGAGCGAGGGAGAGAGAGGGAAAGAGCGAGGGAGAGAGGGAAAGAGCGAGGGAGAGAGAGGGAAAGAGCGAGGGAGAGAGGGGGAAAGAGCGAGGGAGAGAGAGGGAAAGAGCGAGGGAGAGAGGGGGAAAGAGCGAGGGAGAGAGGGGAAAAGAGCGAGGGAGAGAGGGGGAAAGAGCGAGGGAGAGAGGGGGAAAGAGCGAGAGGGAAAGAGCGAGGGAGCGAGAGGGAAAGAGCGAGGGAGCGAGAGGGAAAGAGCGAGGGAGCGAGAGGGAAAGAGCGAACAAGATCCCCCTCCCCCCCTCCACAGGAAGAGAGACACCTAGTCAAGGTTCTCATGCCAAGAAAGAAAGAAAGCGTTTCTCCATCACCTCCCCTCCCTCCTCCACCCCCCCCCCCCACACTACTCCTCTTCCAATCGGTGGGAATTCCGAGGCATCCCTGTGATCCTCAGCCTCTTTATCTGTGGAATGCTTTGTCAGCACTCTGGGCACTCCTCATATCTGGTGGGATTAGAGCGGCTCCCAGGGCCGTTAGCGTTGGAGAGGAGGAGAGCTGGAGAGCATAGAGTAACAGCTCTACCTCGCCACGGGGAGCCCCAGTCAGACCCCCAGCTGGCCCCAGCCCAGGCAGCTCCCGGCCCCTCTAACCCAGAGATGAAGGCCCGGGGGCTGGGGTTCCCAGGTCAGCACACCCCTCCTCTGGTCTTCTACCTTTATCTCCCACCAGGATCCGCCTACCCTCACAGACCCTGAAACCTCTGGCTCGGAGATGCCTGGTTATCTTGATGGTTCCTGCTCTCTACTGCGTGGCTGTGCTCTGTGTTGAGGTCTGGGCTCTGCTCTCCCCTGCTCCTCTCTCTCTCAGGTCTACTCTCTACCGTCTGTGTTGAGGTCTGGGCTCTGCTCTCCCCTGCTCCTCTCTCTCAGGTCTACTCTAATCTCTACCGTCTGTGTTGAGGTCTGGGCTCTGCTCTCCCCTGCTCCTCTCTCTCAGGTCTACTCTAATCTCTACAGTGCAGACTTTTAGCTTTTCATTTTCACTCAGATGGTAGGGAAATTCCATCAGAGCATACCCAAACTGCATAAGTATGTAGGTGTATTTGAAATGGTTAAAATAGTTCCCAGAAAGTATTTATTTTAGAGTTGAGTCATCTTTTTAAGACAACAAATGATTATGATTCTGACAATAATAAAACAGAGATCTCTATGATATAAATGAATCTGATCACTCAAATGGTTCCGGGTGGAGCTGGGACGATAAACCATTTTTTTGTTGACGCCACCGATCACTTATCGCAGGCATTTTGCTGATATCGTTCATGATGATAAGTAGCCTTTTCTAGAGAAATGTGAAGTTTGAAATGAAATACATTTGATAATATGAGTGATTTGTAAATGTGACAATTAATGGCTACAACCATCAAACTAGTAATAGTAGTGTAAATGATTTTTAAACTGTGGTGTACATGAATATTATAAAGCTATCGTTTTAGTTATTGTTATCACATCAATTAGGGCAATTTATCGCAATATGGAATCTTGTTCTTATCGCCCAGCTCTGCTCAGGTACCTCAGGCTCAAACACACAGCAGTAGTTCATCATAAAGTCCTGCATGTCTCAGTGACAGCGGTGCAGACAGACACCCTGTGTAGACAGACAGGCTGACACCTACGCCAAAACATGGGAACCAACCGGCCTTCCCCCATCCAAATAACTGGTCCCAGGGTTTTACATTTACGAGCGTGGAAAAAGCAGGATCTCCCAGATAAAAATGGCCGGGGTCAGAGGTGAAGTATCACTCTGATTTATTTACTAGGCAGAGAGATGGAGGCCCGGTCGGATAGATTCTGCCGTACATACATTCCCCTCGGGGATATGCCCCTGTTATGGCAGAATGTCCACAAATATTTGCTGCTGCTAACCAGAGCCCCGGTAAACAGTCATCTACGGGAGGAAGAATAGCAGTGTGATTTACATGGCATGTTACAGCAGCAAATGTGGGTGTTAGTTTGACATTTGTGTTAGTAAGGCATTTTGAATGCTGTAAATTGGACTTGTAAAGCAAAGATCGGCCATGGTGAAATGTGATGTTTTGTGGTAAGGAATTGCAAGGGAATTTATTGAGTGCAAATATCATGGCTAGTTGCTCATTGGGAACTTGAACATACTGTGATCAACAAACAGCATACTGCCATGACAGAGATATTTGTCAGACCAGATAGATGACAATGGGCCTCCTTGAATAGGAAGGAACCTTCAGTGTGATCCCCTGTCACACTGGGAGAGACATGGAGGGTGCTCCATCTCTCCCTTCTTTCTCACCACCTCTGCTGTCCTCAGGCCAAACACTACTGTCTTTAATCACTGATGTCATCAAGGCCATGTCCAACCGGACGCTGTGACTGAAAGTGACGGGTAGACCGTTGGAGGTTGGGAAGGGTTTGTTGTTGTGGGGGCATAAAGAACACAGGAGGCATGATTCACATGTTCACATGCGCAGGGCCGCATGAAGTGAGAGGGAGAGGAAGGAAGATCAAAGCCAGACTGCATGGGACACAGACAGACAGCCACTGGGGCCCTACCCCCATCCCCTTACATGAATAAGCCATAAGGATAAACAGGAGAATGGGGGGTAGGGGGGCTGCCTCTCTGGAGGGGGCAACAGTATGAGACATGCAGTTAGCATTCATCTGGATATTTACTTCAATGTGTCCTGTTAAGCTTGTCTGTGGTGGGAATCTGATGCTAACCTCAACGTCCACTTGGGAATTAAAAATATAGTTCATCCCACTTAACAATTCCCATGTGGAGTCTGACTAATGGCCTGTTGTTCTTTTGCAGTGTGAACCATGTTTGAAAACACGATACGTGAACACGTTTAGCTAGTACTCTGTACTCTAGCCATCAGAAAGGGCAGTGCCAGATATGTCTACTCTAAGTCATACCAGAAGGGAAAGGCCTATCCAGTTAACTCGGCTGGTCAGGTACTGACTAGATTGGATGGTAGTCACTAGTATCAGGGGTGGTGCTGACGTGAAGCACCCAGGGAGAGAGGTGTCGACAGCGGCTGGAGAGAGACAGGAGAGACCATGGTCTGGTTCTCTGCACTGGTTATGAGTAAGAGAAGCCAGGCTATGTCAAGCCCATGGGGAGAGGTGTGTGTGTGTGTGTGGCGGTACAGGATTGGGGTTCGGTGTTAGGTTCTCCATCTGTTCCCCAGCAACTCAGGCCTTTAAATTATTCAGTTAGGTTATTAGCTACACTTATCGTTGAGCCCCACGCCCCTGTCGATTAATCAGCCGTCAGAGCAGGTGCTTGGCTGTTACTGTTAAACCCACGACCAGGAGAGGAGCTGGGAGAAGCAAAGCTCTGGGCTCTCTGGGTTTCGGGTTGTCAGGGCCTGAATAATTTAGAGGTTTTAACCAATAACCGGTCTTGCCGCCTTGTAAACACAAGCAATTTCATTAATCTGTGCTATTCCTAAGAGTTGAATCGAGGAATGTGCTTACAGGCTGAAAGTGTGAGTGAGAAAGTGAGCGCCTGTGTATAAAGTTACTGCTTAGCAAGTTAGGGTCCTGGAGAGTCATCCCATTTGATTGTTCGATCTACAAATAGGTTAAGCGTAAAGCAGAATAGGATAGTTGTTACCAACCACTGCGAAGGGACAGCGGTGGGTTTTTGACTGTGAGCCGAGGCTAATTAACTAGCGTATTAATTCCTATTTCTTCTATCCTTTACTGTTCAGAAGTAGGGCCATTAATTAAGGGCTGAGTTGAAGTTGACGGTTTACATCCAAATCTCTATTTTTTTGTGTAAAGGGCATGTTATAGAAGAGTCCTCTTGTGTGATTTCACTTGGTTTTGAGAAAGTTATCCCCCGTATTAACATTAGCGAAGGCTCCATAAACAAATCGGTCCTTGTAGAAATGGCAGAGCTCTGTGTAGTGATGCAGGTCTTTTAGATGTTGCACGTATGAAACTGTGTTATTCCAAACTTTATCCGCACCGTTGTGGCACAAATCCAAGTCATTAGGCCGATATTCGATTGTTTGGTGCCAAATCATCCGAAAGTATCTCAAATTGATTGTGAAGCTCAACAAAGTCACTTATAAATGATTTGGACATGATGCGCGAAAAATGCTAATATCGGTCCCATGACATAAATGGGATTTGTGCCACAAATGCTAAAGCGTTAGCATGTGTAAACAATGCCAAGGAAACTTAACCAAAGTGTGGATTGCTGTCATACCTTGTTTTGTAATTTGGGTGAACTGTCCCTTTAAGTCATATTAATGTCACGGATTCAACATTGGAACTGCAGATGGTTATACAGTACCACAATTATAGAGCGGCCATATTGGCAATAAACCTGTGATATGCTTGAAAATAGCCAGCAGAAGTTGATTCCTGTTCAATGATGGATTGGAAGGAATTTACCATATACATTACGGACAGTAACCCTGTTCTAGAAATAAGACTACAACACCAAAAAAGACAACTATCATTGTGGAATACATTGTTTTCATTTGAGAAATTATGCAAAACACTCTTATCCAGAGGAACGTGTCATAAGTGCATTCAGCAGAAGTAGCTAAAACATTACCTGTATGTACTAAACAGTGTGTGTGAAGACAGTAGACTAAACCGTTGCTGGTATTTCTGCAGCCAGACTGTATCATCCTGCAGCATAGATCACAGCGGGGTCAGAACCAGTCAGTGTTTAACATCCAAAGTACCTTCAGCCTAATGTGTGTCATCTGCCGTCTTAAATCATCCAGGCCCTGCTTTGATACCAACGCCAGCTTTCTGTCTGCGGAGCTACTGAAGCCCAGTATACATACTCCTCTCTGTGTGTGTGAGTTTCTCTCTCTCTCTGTCTGTGTGTGTGTGTGTGTGTGTGTGACCAGTAGGTAGTGATTAGGCCATGCTCCCTCTGTGTCAGCACTGATAAGAAGGCCCAGGTCTACTTTGATAGGGCCACTGGCCTGTCAGGAAGCCTAGTTTAAACTGACAGCTTTATCCAGACGCTGTTTCCGCTCTCTTCCTGTAAGGATGTTATTGATAGGAGAGCACCAGGTCTCCTACAGCACTGGCCCCTATACACTGGTATTAGTAACCTGTGACTCAAGTAGTACACCAGACCACTATATGTTACGTATGGTAGTACACTAGGACCCATACTGTACAAACAATACCCATACAATGATACAGCATTGGTCAGGGAAAGGGAGGATACCTAGTCAGTTGTCCAACAATGTATTCAACTGAAATGTCTTCCGCATTTAACCCAACCCCTCTGAATCAGAGATGTGCGGGGGGCCTGCCTTAATCGACGTCCACATCATCTGTAACCTACACCAGACCACTGTGTTATGGATGGGGGTAGACCAGGACCATAGTATACAGTAGGGACCTTGAGGACAGGGATACAGTGTAAACACATAGGGTCATTATAACTTCTACGTACCTTCTATCTATTTGTAGATGTTCAAGAGTGGCCTAGAGTGCTTTTTAACCAAACCCCCCCCCCCTAACCAAACCTCCAGCGGGACACAGAATGAATGGGCTTGCGGGCCGGATCCTGTCCGCAAGCCGCATGTTGCCCACCCCTAGTGTAACCTAAGGTATCCTAAGAGTAAAGTAGTTTACTACAGCTTCTGCTGTGGGTCTAAGACCATGTCTGTTATCCATGTGTTTAAAACAATAGTAGAGGAGTAAAACCACTACAAAGGCTGTGTCCCAACTGTTGGCTCAAAACAAATGGGATACATAGCAAGAACAATGTGCGGTAGCTTCTTTTCTTTGAGCTGTATTGTGTAAGAGAGAGGTTCATCTGCTGATACCTTTGAATGATCTATTCCTTCCAGCTGATTACCAAAATATATCAGATTTATTTATCAGGAATTCCTACTAATCTGTCGTGTGTGCTCCATTTGTCTCCGAGCCAGAATCCAGATTTTCCAATTTTGTATGTTGTCGTGGTCACATCCCTAACAATGTATTGAAGATTTAATATTATTTGTAATGGTGGATGGGCCCACCTTCTGCTAATAAATCACAATGTTTACTGACTTACTGAGTGAGTGAGTGAGTGTTGCAGGGAGCCAATCGATTTCAGGCAAGATGGATGCAGCCATTACTGAATATTCTGTGTCAGGGAAATAGGCCTCTAATGACTCTACTGTCTAAATGGGATCCTGTACTGTTGTTTTCACATGCTGCAGCCTGTGTCTTAACAATCACATCTCACTATGCATTATGCCTACTAAACTGACATCACTATTGTTTATATCCTAGAATGACAAAAGTTCTGTTCTCATGTCCTTAGTTATTCAGATGTCTCAAGGAATGGATTTTCTAACGTGTAATAGTATTCAACACACATTTTCATATTTACGCTCATCTTTTACAGAAGCGTTCGGGTGGCGCCCAAGAAGGTGGGCGGGGCTCCGTCCCCAGGCTCCTCCACTCCTATCCCATCAGCCACCGCTGCTGTGGGGGCCGCCGGGACACCAGTCAACAACGTTGCCGTGGTTTCCACGGGCGATGCCTCCCAGAGCACCACCGCTGAGGCTGCAGCCGGTGAGTCCCAGACATTAGGAGGTATGTTAGGTGTCCCAGCAGTAAGGTTACCATGCTACGGAGACGGCACGTCAGAGCACCAAGAATTCCAGCTAGCCAAGCCCAAGGAAAATACCTGTCAAAAAACAGTCTTTTGTATTTGTTTCATTAGTCCACTGTTGATACAGTCCTGGAATGTTTTGCTTGTCCGCAGTGAAGTTTTCAAGATATTGAACTTTAAAAATACAGAAAGTGTCACCGTATGATGCGTTTTGCAGCTTATCTGACAGTAAAAGAGTCGTCTTATCCTCTTCCTAAAACCTGTGTTGATACCACAGTCCCTAATCTGCCTCCTTAAGCCTTCGCAGTACTTCTATGTTAGGTTCCATAGATGAGTACCTCAGTATAAGGTGGCAGGTAGCCTAGTGGTTAAGAGCGTTGGGGCTGTAATCCCCGAGCCAGCTAGGTGAAAAATCTGCCGATGTGCCCTTGAGCAAGGCACTTAACCCTCATTGCTCCTGTAAGTCACTCTGGATAAGTCTGCTAGATGACTAAAATGTAGTATAGTATTTCAGTGTGTCTTTCTGAATGTTCCCTCCATGCTGTGTAATCCAGTTAGCCTGGAACACAGCAGAGCAGGCAGACCGAGCAGCATTATTACAGGATTAGTGCGTTATCAGGGATCACTGTCAGACGCTATATAGTACAGTACTCTGACTGCAGCCCTAATACGGATTTTTATTCTGTCTTAATGGGGTATTTATTTAGGTTTGGCTTAAATGTGATGATGCCATGTTGACATGAGGTAAAGAACGAGTGATCTGTGTGTTGTAGAACTAGGAATTATACAGTGTATATGAATGATAAATTATGCTTAACAAGTTTTAGAATCATAGATTAATGTATAAACTATATCAAGTCCACATTGTTTTCTATGCACCAGGCTCAGCTTAGTAAAAGTGCTCAAATTTCTTTCAACTCAAGTAGAAGTCTTGTCTATTGAGTGGAGTAGGTCTCCTTTAGTCCATGGTGACAGTCGGTAAACACTGGGAAGAAGACCTATTGACATTTCCTTTCATGTTCTGTGTGTGGATAGAGCATGTTTTATGTGTGTGTGTGTGTTTTAGGTGGGAAATGTTTGCGTAAGTGTGTGTGTGTGCGGTTTGAGAGGAGTGTGTGTGAAAGGCGGTGAGAGTGTGTGTGGGGGTTTAAGGGGGGCCAGTGGGAGGATTAATAGAGAGAAGTTAATTTACTCCTCCACTGTTTGAAGGAGCTACTTCATGTCCACCGGGAGCCTCTCAGCGGGCCACACAACACAGTGGTGCTTAAAGACGGGGCCCCGTGTCCACACACACACATTCCAGTCCACAGCCTGTCATTCCCTAAGAGTTATCCCCACTCTGAGACCTTCCCTTACGGCTGGGAAAACAAGCCCACCGAACACCAGAGGATTCACCTCCATGTATTCAGCCGGGCATTATGGAATTTATGGGCGACAGTGAAATAGAATTTATTGCCAGATCAATCAAACGTTGTGCTTTGTAGACGTTATAGACTCGTGTGTCTCTGCCGCGAGGACGGTGTCGTAAAGCACCTGGAAGTCATGTCATGAATATGCGCCCAAAGCGATGAAAGCAAATGTGTTAATTAAAAAACAGTATACTTTTTTGCTTACTTTATATAAAATCATTTTCACTATTTACCGGAACATTTTCAAATTGTTCAGTCCAATATCAGCTCAAAAGGCAAACGAATCCTGTATGCATAGTGGTGTGTAAAAGGAAAATCCTGCTAATATCCATGCTGGTTTGTAAAAAAACAATCTGCATAAATATTCCCTGATGGATGTAGCATTAATTAGGCCATACATGAACAAAATGATCTGTGCCCAAGTGGAAGGAAGCTGTACGGAGGCAGCTCTACATCATCCACTATCTAGCACCAGACAATTACACTACACTTATCCCACACACACATACATCCACCCGTTCTGGAACATTAGAATGGAAACCCTCTGAAACCAGATTTATTGAGCCACTCGTTCCTTCAGTGCAGTAATGTATTGGTGTGGAGGAGGGCCAATGTATTGTCATATCCTGCTACCAGACTAGTAATGGTACTGATACTAATAATAATACTGATACTAATAATGATACTGATACTAATAATGATACTGATACTAATAATGATACTGATACTAATAATGATATGGATACTAATAATGATACTGATACTAATAATGATACTGATACTGATACTAATAATGATACTGATACTAATAATGATACTGATACTAATAATGATACTGATACTAATAATGATACGGATACTAATAATGATACGGATACTAATAATGATACGGATACTAATAATGATATGGATACTAATAATGATACTGATACTAATAATGATACTAATAATGATACGGATACTAATAATGATACGGATACTAATAATGATACGGATACTAATAATGATACGGATACTAATAATGATACGGATACTAATAATGATACTGATACTAATACTGATACTAATAATGATACGGATACTAATAATGATACTGATACTAATACTGATTCTAATAATGATACGGATACTAATAATGATACTGATAATGATACTAATAATGATACTAATACTGATGCTGATACTAATAATGATATGGATACTAATAATGATACTGATAATGATACTAACACTAATAATGATACTGATACTAATAATGATACGGATACTAATAATGATACGGATGCTAATAATGATACGGATACTAATAATGATACGGATACTAATAATGATACGGATGCTAATAATGATACAGATACTAATAATGATACGGATACTGATAATGATACGGATACTGATAATGATACGGATACTAATAATGATGATACGGATACTAATAATGATACGGATACTAATAATGATACGGATACTGATAATGATACGTATACTAATAATGATACTGATACTAATAATGATACGGATACTAATAATGAAATGGATACTTATAATGATACTGATACTAATAATGATACGGATACTAATAATGATACGGATACTAATAATGATACTAATAATGATACTGATACTAATAATGATACGGATACTAATAATGATACGGATACTAATAATGATACGGATACTAATAATGATACTGATACTAATAATGATACTAATACTGATACTAATAATGATACTGATACTAATAATGATACTAATACTGATGCTGATACTAATAATGATACGGATACTAATAATGATACTGATAATGATACTAATAATGATACTAATACTGATGCTGATACTAATAATGATACGGATACAAATAATGATACTGATAATGATACTAATACTAATAATGATACTGATACTAATAATGATACGGATACTAATAATGATACGGATACTAATAATGATACGGATACTAATAATGATATGGATACTAACAATGATACTGATACTAATAATGATACGGATACTAATAATGATACTAATACTGATGCTGATACTAATAATGATATGGATACTAATAATGATACTAATAATGATACGGATACTAATAATGATACGGATACTAATAATGATACTAATAATGATACTAATAATGATACTAATACTAATAATGATACGGATACTAATAATAATACGGATACTAATAATGATACGGATACTAATAATGATACGCATACTAATAATGATACTAATACTAATAATGATACGGATACTGATACTAATAATGATACTGATACTGATACTAATAATGATACTGATACTGATACTAATAATGATACTGATACTAATAATGATACTGATACTAATAATGATACGGATACTAATAATGATACGGATACTAATAATGCTACGGATACTAAAAATGATACGGATACTGATGCTGATACCTATACTGATGCTGATACCTATACTGATGCTGATACCTATAATGATACTGATACTAATAATGATACGGATACTAATAATGATACGGATACTAATAATGATACTAATACTGATGCTGATACTAATAATTTTACTGATACTAATAATGATACGGATACTAATAATGATACTAATACTAATAATGATACTGATACTAATAATGATACGGATACTAATAATGATACTGATACTAATAATGATACGGATACTAATAATGATACTAATAATGATACTAATACTAATAATGATACTAATACTAATAATGATACGGATACTAATAATGATACTGATACAAATAATGATACGGATACTAATACTAATAATGATACTAATACTAATGGTACTGGTACTAATAATGATACTGATGCTAATAATGATACGGATACTAATACTGATACTAATACTAATAATGATATGGATACTAATAATGTTACGGATACTAATAATGATACGGATACTAATACTAATAATGATACTAATACTAATAAGGATACTGATACTAATAATGATACTAATACTAATAATGATACTGATACTAATAATGATACGGATACTAATAATGATACTAATACTAATAATGATACTGATACTAATGATACGGATACTAATAATGATACTGATACTGATAATGATACGGATACTAATAATGCTACTAATAATGATACAGATACTAATAATAATACGGATACTAATAATAATACGGATACTAACAATGATACAGATACTAATAATGATACTAATAATGATACTGATACTAATAATGATACGGATACTAATAATGATACTAATACTAATAATGATACTGATACTAATAATGATACGGATACTAATAATGATACTGATACTAATAATGATACGGATACTAATAATGATACTAATAATGATACTAATACTAATAATGATACTAATACTAATAATGATACGGATACTAATAATGATACTGATACAAATAATGATACGGATACTAATACTAATAATGATACTAATACTAATGGTACTGGTACTAATAATGATACTGATGCTAATAATGATACGGATACTAATACTGATACTAATACTAATAATGATATGGATACTAATAATGTTACGGATACTAATAATGATACGGATACTAATACTAATAATGATACTAATACTAATAAGGATACTGATACTAATAATGATACTAATACTAATAATGATACTGATACTAATAATGATACGGATACTAATAATGATACTAATACTAATAATGATACTGATACTAATGATACGGATACTAATAATGATACTGATACTGATAATGATACGGATACTAATAATAATACTAATAATGATACAGATACTAATAATAATACGGATACTAACAATGATACGGATACTAATAATGATACTAATAATGATACGGATACTAATAATGATACTAATCCTAATAATGATACGGATACTAATAATGATACGGATACTAATAATGATACTGATACTAATAATGATACTGATACTAATAATGATACTGATACTAATAATGATACGGATACTAATAATGATACGGATACTAATAATGATACGGATACTAATAATGATACTGATAATGATACGGATACTAATAATGATACTGATACTAATAATGATACTGATACTGATACTAATAATGATACTAATAATGATACTGATACAAATAATGATACGGATACAAATAATGATACGGATACTAATAATGGTACGGATACTAATAATGGTACGGATACTAATAATGATACGGATACTAATAATGATACTGATACTAATAATGATACTAATACTAATAATGATACGGATACTAATAATAATACGGATACTAATAATGATACGGATACTAATAATGATACGCATACTAATAATGATACTAATACTAATAATGATACGGATACTGATACTAATAATGATACTGATACTGATACTAATAATGATACTGATACTGATACTAATAATGATACTGATACTAATAATGATACTGATACTAATAATGATACGGATACTAATAATGATACGGATACTAATAATGCTACGGATACTAAAAATGATACGGATACTGATGCTGATACCTATACTGATGCTGATACCTATAATGATACTGATACTAATAATGATACGGATACTAATAATGATACGGATACTAATAATGATACTAATACTGATGCTGATACTAATAATTTTACTGATACTAATAATGATACGGATACTAATAATGATACTAATACTAATAATGATACTGATACTAATAATGATACGGATACTAATAATGATACTGATACTAATAATGATACGGATACTAATAATGATACTAATAATGATACTAATACTAATAATGATACGGATACTAATAATGATACTGATACTAATAATGATACGGATACTAATACTAATAATGATACTAATACTAATGGTACTGGTACTAATAATGATACTGATGCTAATAATGATACGGATACTAATACTGATACTAATACTAATAATGATATGGATACTAATAATGTTACGGATACTAATAATGATACGGATACTAATACTAATAATGATACTAATACTAATAATGATACTAATACTAATAAGGATACTGATACTAATAATGATACTAATACTAATAATGATACTGATACTAATAATGATACGGATACTAATAATGATACTAATACTAATAATGATACTGATACTAATGATACGGATACTAATAATGATACTGATACTGATAATGATACGGATACTAATAATGCTACTAATAATGATACGGATACTAATAATGATACGGATACTAACAATGATACGGATACTAATAATGATACTAATAATGATACGGATACTAATAATGATACTAATCCTGATAATGATACGGATACTAATAATGATACGGATACTAATAATGATACTGATACTAATAATGATACTGATACTAATAATGATACTGATACTAATAATGATACGGATACTAATAATGATACGGATACTAATAATGATACGGATACTAATAATGATACTGATAATGATACGGATACTAATAATGATACTGATACTAATAATGATACTGATACTGATACTAATAATGATACTAATAATGATACTGATACAAATAATGATACGGATACAAATAATGATACGGATACTAATAATGGTACGGATACTAATAATGGTACGGATACTAATAATGATACGGATACTAATAATGATACGGATACTAATAATGATACTAATACTAACAATGATACTGATACTAATAATGATACTGATACTAATAATGATACTGATACTAATAATGATACTGATACTAATAATGATACTAATACTAATAATGATACTAATACTAATAATGATACGGATACTAATAATGATACGGATACTAATAATGATACGGATACTAATAATGATACGGATACTAATAATGATACTGATACTAATAATGATACTGATACTAATAATGATACTGATACTAATAATGATACTGATACTAATAATGATACGGATACTAATAATGGTACGGATACTAATAATGATACTGATCCTAATAATGATACGGATACTAATAATGATACTGATACTAATAATGATACGGATACTAATAATGATACGGATACTAATAATGATACGGATACTAATAATGATACGGATACTAATAATGATACTGATACTAATAATGATACTGATACTAATAATGATACTAATAATGATACTGATACAAATAATGATACGGATACTAATAATGGTACGGATACTAATAATGATACTGATACTAATAATGATATGGATACTAATAATGATACGGATACTAATAATGATACGGATACTAATACTAATAATGATACTAATACTAATAATGATACGGATACTAATAATGATACGGATACTAATAATGATACGGATACTAATAATGATACTAATACTAATAATGATACTGGTACTAATAATGATACTGATACTAATAATGATACGGATACTAATAATGATACGGATACTAATAATGATACTGATACTAATAATGATACGGATACTAATAATGATACGGATACTAACAATGATACGGATACTAACAATGATACGGATACTAACAATGATACGGATACTAATAATGATACTGATACTAATAATGATACGGATACTAATAATGATACTAATACTTATACTGATACTAATAATGATACTGATACTAATAATGATACGGATATTAATAATGGTACTGATACTTATACTGATACTAATAATGATACTGATACTAATAATGATACTGATACTAATAATGATACTGATACTAATAATGATAATGATACTAATAATGATACTAATAGTGATACTAATAATGATACTGATACTAATAATGATACTTTTACTTATAACGATACTGATACTAATAATGATACTGATACTAATAATGATACAGATACCAATAATGATACTGATACTAATAATGATACTAATAATGATACTGATACTAATAATTATTTTGATAATGATACTGATACTTATAACAATACTGATACTAATAATGATACTGATACTAATAATAATACTGATACTAAAACTGATGCTGGTACTAATACTGATGCTTGTACTAATACTGATGCTGGTACTAATACTGGTGCTGGTACTAATATTGGTACTGATACAAATATTGGTACTGATACGAATAATGATACTGATACGAATAATGATACTAATACTGATGCTGGTACTAATACTGATGCTGGTACTAATACTGATGCTGGTACTAATACTGATGCTGGTACTAATACTGATGCTGGTACGAATACTGATACTAATAATGATACTGATACTGATGCTAATAATGATACTGATACTGATGCTAATAATGATAATGATACTGATGCTAATAATGATAATGATACTAATAATGATACTGCTACTAATAATGCCAATAACGATAATGATACTAATAATGATACTGATAATGATGCTAATAATGATGCTAATAATGATACTAATAATGATACTGATAATGATGCAAATACTGATAATGATGCTAATAATGATACTATTAATGATACTGATAATGATGCTAATAATGATACTGATAATGATGCTAATAATGATGCTAATAATGATACTGATACTGATAATGATGCTAATAATGATACTATTATTGATACTAATAATGAACCACTGGATTATCTCCAGAAACCACATTTATACTCCACTCCTTCCTTTATGTAGAAATGCATTGAGGTGGATGAGGTTGTGTGTGTGTGTGTGTGTGTGTGTGTGCTCTTCTGTTTGTGTGTCTCTACTGTCCTGTCCTGCTCCCAGACTAATAATGAGGCTCTCTGGTTTCCACCAGGATCAGCCAACACCAACCTGCCATCTGTCCCCACGCTGTCCCCAATGACCCGGGACACAGCCCCCAGTATGAGGTGATACAGACACACATTCTTAATTTTTCTGTATTTGTCTATTTGTGTTGTGATGTAAGACAATATTGTGGATTCTGTAGTGGTTTTAGCTGCTGATTTGTGGATCAATTTCAGTTATAAAGTCACCTCTATGCATTTGAATATTCTATTCTACATATTTGCCGGGCGCTGACGTATTGATGTAAACGTGTAACGTGCATGTGTTTGAATATGACTGTCTTCCCCTCAGTATCTCAGAGAGGCTGGAGCATGCTCTGGATAAGGCTGCCCCCCTACTGAGAGAGATCTTTGTGGACTTTGCCCCCTTCCTCTCTCGCACCCTGCTGGGTAGTCACGGACAGGAGCTCCTCATCGAGGGCACCAGTAAGTACCCGTCTAGAGAGCATCATGGACCACATGGATTCTCACACAAATCAAATGCATTTATAAAGCCCTCTTTACATCAGTAGATGTCACAAAGTCCTTATACATACACACACACACACACACACTAGATTCTAATAATATCAAACTCGTCTTTTATATGAACCACTTATCCCAATAAAAGGTTTCTCTAGATTTCCGACCTGACTGTCAATGATCTGAGGGCTAAACTTACCATCCCACCCTCAGACACAGCCATACTAGTATACACACTGCAGAATTACGGGACATTTCACACGCTTCTTCATCTAAACAGCACTAACACAGGCCCTTTGGTAATGACATCAAGGCTGGTAAAGGCCTCAGTAGAGTGGATCAGTTTTAACTAACTGATTGTAGCTGTGCTGCGGTACAGGGAGGGGAGGGGCGGGTCCTAGAGGCCTGGGTCAGGGGTCAGCCCACTAATGGGAGTGTTTGGGATGTCTACTGCCACCAAACAAAATGGAAAGTTGATTGATAGCTGCAGGGGGGGTGAGGGGGGGTTAGGGATTTGTGTGTGTGTGGGGGGTTGTGGGTGGGTGTGTCGGAGTGTGGGGGGGATTATGCGTGTGTCCATACATGCGTGTGTGCGTGGGCGTGCACAGACCAGAGTAACTGAGAATGCAGAGGTCACTGTCCCTTTTCCTCTCTGCATATGAAATTACCCCTGGCCACTCCACTGCCCCCACCCCCTGCCCCCCCCCCCCCTCTCTTCCCCTCAGACCTTTTACCACTATAGGATCAATGAGACTTATGCTGAACCACGTCTCAGCCTGTAATACAAGGCCCAATATGTATTAGTTTACAGTAACATCATGTCCACTCATTAGGCCACATCAATACTACTCTGTCCCCACGCAGATGTCGCCGGATTAGGTACTTCTGGTCAGATTGTGTTTGTGTGTCATTGGAGCGTGCACACACTACTACACACGTCTACATTTTCACTGAAGAAGGCAGCCAAAATGGCTGTCATGGCAGTTTCATTCTCTCCCTCTCGCTCTCGCTCTCTCTCCCTCTCTCGCTCTCCACGTCCTCTCTCTCCCCCTCCTTTCTCTCTCTCCCTGTCTTTCTCCCCTCCTCTTTTTCTCCAGGTCTGGTGTGTATGAAGTCCAGCAGTTCGGTGGTAGAGCTGGTCATGCTGCTCTGTTCTCAGGCAAGTCTTCCATCTTTGTCTCTCTACCTCCACCTCTCTCTTTCCTTCCCTCCCTCTCTATCCCTCCTCTTCACCCCATCTGAGTTATCGTCCCTATCGTCCTCACCTTGAGTGCAGTAACTCCAGGATGGCGAGATGGAGGAACCATCTCTTCCGATCTCTCCTCCTCACCTCCCCTCAGGCCATTCCACAGTCACCCCAATCTCTCGCTCCCTTTCTCCAAACGAGAGAGAAGGCATCTTTAATGACCGCTGATATTGGCCTTAAGGTCAAGGGTTCCCGACCTGTCCGTCCACCTTTGACCCTTAGCGTCGGCCCCGGTGGCCCTCAGCGTTCCTCTGTGGCTGGGGCCAACCTGATGAGGAGGGGAAAATTCTGCTTTGCATTGATTCCGGTTAGCAGCCTCCCCTTCTGTTTGGTTGTGTTCTGTGTCCAAGTTTATTTAGTGCGGTGCTGATGGAGGATTCATTAATACAGATGAAGGAATCATAGCAGGTGTGGTGCAGCAGTAGATCAATGGGCTGGGTGTCAATAAACTGGAGATAGATCACACAGCTAATGGTGGGGAGCAGGGATCAGGGAGAGGCCATGGTCTGCTGGTCCTGACTGGACATTTACATTCATGGATATACCGCACACACGCTCAGGCAGGCACACACGCACACGCACACAGGTAAGGACACACACACGCGCACACACGCGCGCACACACGCGCACACACACATACACACAAGGACACAGAAATACACAAGATACAAACACACCCACACACAGTGTGTTACACACACATGGATGAGAGACACACCTCGTACATAATCACAAACATACTATTTCTTTATAGGCTTGTAAGAACACATATGCTGCTCCTATACAGACATGTACCCAACCAAATGCACTCACACCCCCACAGTGCAGAGACACACACACACCCCCACAGTGCAGAGACACACACACACCCCCACAGTGCAGAGACACACACACACCCCCACAGTGCAGAGACACACACACACCCCCACAGTGCAGAGACACACACACACCCCCACAGTGCAGAGACACACACACCCCCACAGTGCAGAGACACACACACACCCCCACAGTGCAGAGACACACACACACCCCCACAGTGCAGAGACACACACACCCCCACAGTGCAGAGACACACACACACCCCCACAGTGCAGAGACACACACACACCCCCACAGTGCAGAGACACACACACACCCCCACAGTGCAGAGACACACACACCCCCACAGTGCAGAGACACACACACCCCCACAGTGCAGAGACACACACACACCCCCACAGTGCAGAGACACACACACACCCCCACAGTGCAGAGACACACACACACACTCCCACAGTGCAGAGACACACACACCCCCACAGTGCAGAGACACACACACACCCCCACAGTGCAGAGACACACTCACACCCCCACAGTGCAGAGACACACTCACACCCCCACAGTGCAGAGACACACTCACACCCCCACAGTGCAGAGACACACTCACACCCCCACAGTGCAGAGACACACACACACCCCCACAGTGCAGAGACACACACACACCCCCACAGTGCAGAGACACACACACCCCCACAGTGCAGAGACACACCCACACCCCCACAGTGCAGAGACACACACCCACACCCCCACAGTGCAGAGACACACACCCACCCCCCCACAGTGCAGAGACACACACACACACCCCCACAGTGCAGAGACACACACACACCCCCACAGTGCAGAGACACACACACACACCCCCACAGTGCAGACACACACACACACCCCCACAGTGCAGACACACACACACACCCCCACAGTGCAGAGACACACACACACCCCCACAGTGCAGAGACACACTCACACCCCCAAAGATGCAGGATAATAACTGTATCCCCGCTGGGCCTTGTTTGTTAGCAGAAGAGGGGTTTCCTATTTAAAACACCACTCAACACCACAAAAAACAGAAAACACAATTGATTAATGGCACCTCTCTCTCAGACCGCACTGCGCTTTTTTAATCTGTTTTATTTTAAAAAGAAACACCGCCTTTCGTCTGCCTTTTTCCTCCTCCTCCCCTGCTCCTCCCCTCCATCCCATTTACTTCCCATTATTCACTTCACTTGTTCTCCAAAAGAGAGGTAATCTAGAGAGATTACACATCCGTTCTGGTGTCACCGGGGCAGTGTGGATGTGGGCTAGCGGGGCGCGGGGACGTCAGGGAGGGGAAGTGAACCCTAGCGGTCCTGGAGAGAGGGAGGGAGTGGAGAATAAATGACATGCTCTAATGCCCCTATTTGTCATATCTGTCAGGGTGTTGTTTAATGCTAATATAATCAAAGGCAGAATCTGGTGATTGCCGACCGAGAGAAAGAGGGCCCCTGGCCCCCAGTCCCACTGGTCTCTCTCGCTCTCTCTCTTTCTGTCTCTCTGAAGCATTATGACTTTCTCTCTCTCTATGGGAAAAGGGAACGGTCCAAGATGGCGTTGATTGCTTCAGTAAATCATCCAACCAAATTCTCTCACAGCTGAAGCAAATGTAATTGTGTTGTTGTGTGGAAAGGAGGAGGGAGGGGGTGTTGGTGATATGATCTACCTACACATATATATATATATGAGAGAGAGAGAGATCTGTTTTTCTTCCCTGGGTTAAATTCCAGCCAGACTTGTGTTGTGGCGATAATTACATTTTTTTTCCTGTGATTTGCGTGCACCTCTGTTTCCCCTCTCTCTCTGACTGGGAAAGTGAGAGAAAGAAAGGCAGGCAGGGAGTGATTGATGATGTTATATACGCCAGCCGCAGGGCCCTCCGGCACAGGAAATGCTCTTGAACCCCACAGGAAGCGCTTCAATCGGCGGCCATCTTGAGAATGTAGACCCCAATGAGCGAGCCCCAAGCGTTGGTCCGCGGGAGGAGATTGAGATGATTTTGATAGATTTCTCTCTTCCCCCCTCCTCCTCTCACTTCATCCTTCTCATCCATGATGGCACGATGCGATAGCTATCGTGTCTGAAATGTTTTATTAATTTCCTGAGGGGTTGAGATGGAGTGGGACCGGGGTCAGAGGTCGAGAGGCTACGGGCCACAGAGGAGTTTTTAATCACGCCTCGTATGAGACGTACAACACAGGGCCACTTCAGCCTGGCATTGAGGAGGGGGTACTAAACCACTGTTTGATAGGACCCCGTCTGTAAAGAACGCTACTCCTCTACCCAATTAAAGATCCATTTGGATCTGAGATCAGAGACATTCATGTCAGAGACGTTGTTGCTTCATTGCTTGGTCTCTTGTGGTTGTATTGATCAGCATATACAAAGTGATGGAATAATGGTGTGGTGGTGTGGTTTCATACACATGGCTTGAACTCTACCTAGTGATAGATCCAGCATTTCTCTCTCTAGGATGAGGTACAGTCGTGTAGATGTAGTATCCTGTACCGTAGGTCCAGTTGTTGTTTACAAGGTTGTTGATAAAGGAAGGCATTTCATTTAGCTGTTTAATGTTTCAATTAACTCATTGGTTTTCTGGCATCCGTGGGCTTTTTAGTAAGTCAACCAGAAATGTTGTTTTCGTTTGGATGACAATCTAACTTTGGGTTGATGAGGAACTGCATCCACGTTCATTGTTAAGTCGAATCCTTTGGACTAAAAGGAGGGATGGAAGAGAGATGGCTCTGATCCAGCTCCCCAAGCGGAGTATCAAGACATCCTGTTCCTCTCAGGTAATTGCTTGCGATGGATCCTTCAAAGCTGAGACTTGTTGGGTATTACGTGACTATCATCTCTGAGACTCCGTCAGTCCGAGCACAGCGCTCTCTCCGCAAGGCCTCTCTCCTCACCGACAACGCCCTTAATTCGCCGTGACAGGCTCTCTCCATGACAACGAACAGTGGCCTAGCTTCTCTCTGTCACCATGTCGGATCTACAGCCTTCAAAGGTGCATCACTTAAAAAGGTTTCCATCCACAACACTGATAAATAGATAATGCTGACTCAGTTAAAGGTCTGTGTGTGTGTGTGTGTGTGTGCGCACGTCTGTTTATGTGCATACGTGTGCTAAGCTAGTCTCCTCTCTCCTCCACTCTCCTCCAAATCATCTCATTGGATACAGGACAGTCCACTATCAGAGAGGCGTCTGTCAGATAAATCAGCCAGCAGCAGTGTCTGTGTCCTGTAGATCACTGGTTATTGTCTGAGCAGTCTGTCAGGACATCCAACCTTACAGCACTTATCACTACATCCCTCCTGTACATAGAGAGGTGTGGAGGGAGGAGTCAACTACCATCCTGTACATGGAGAGGAGTCAACTACCATCCTGTACATGGAGAGGAGTCAACTACCATCCTGTACATGGAGAGGAGTCAACTACCATCCTGTACATGGAGAGGAGTCAACTACCATCCTGTACATAGAGAGGAGTCAACTACCATCCTGTATATAGAGAGGTGTGGAGGGAGGAGTCAACTACCATCCTGTATATAGAGAGGTGTGGAGGGAGGAGTCAACTACCATCCTGTACATGGAGAGGAGTCAACTACCATCCTGTACATGGAGAGGAGTCAACTACCATCCTGTACATAGAGAGGTGTGGAGGGAGGAGTCAACTACCATCCTGTACATGGAGAGGAGTCAACTACCATCCTGTACATGGAGAGGAGTCAACTACCATCCTGTACATGGAGAGGAGTCAACTACCATCCTGTACATAGAGAGGAGTCAACTACCATCCTGTATATAGAGAGGTGTGGAGGGAGGAGTCAACTACCATCCTGTATATAGAGAGGTGTGGAGGGAGGAGTCAACTACCATCCTGTACATGGAGAGGAGTCAACTACCATCCTGTACATGGAGAGGAGTCAACTACCATCCTGTACATGGAGAGGAGTCAACTACCATCCTGTACATAGAGAGGAGTCAACTACCATCCTGTACATAGAGAGGAGTCAACTACCATCCTGTACATAGAGAGGAGTCAACTACCATCCTGTACATAGAGAGGAGTCAACTACCATCCTGTACATAGAGAGGTGTGGAGAGAGGAGTCAACTACCATTCTGTACAGAGAGGTGTGGATGGAAGAGTCAACTACCATTCTGTACAGAGAGGTTTGGATGGAAGAGTCAACTACCATCCTGTACATAGAGAGGAGTCAACTACCATCCTGTACATAGAGAGGTGGTGGAGGGAGGAGTCAACTACCATCCTGTACAGAGAGGTTTAGATGGAGGAGTCAACTACCAACCTGTACATAGAGAGGTGGAGGAGTCAACTACCATCCTGTACATAGGGAGGAGTCAACTACCATCCTGTACATAGAGAGGTGTGGAGGGAGGAGTCAACTACCATCCTGTACATAGAGAGGTGGAGGAGTCAACTACCATCCTGTACATAGAGAGGAGTCAACTACCATCCTGTACATAGAGAGGAGTCAACTACCAACCTGTACATAGAAAGGTGTGGAGGGAGGAGTCAACTACCATCCTGTACATAGAGAGGTGTGGAGGGAGGAGTCAACTACCCTGCTGTACATAGAGGTGGAGGAGTCAACTACCAACTTGTACATAGAGAGATGGTGGAGGGAGGAGTCAACTACCATCCTGTACAGAGAGGTTTGGAGGGAGGAGTCAACTACCAACCTGTACATAGAGAGGTGGAGGAGTCAACTACCATCCTGTAAATAGAAAGGTGCGGAGGGAGGAGTCAACTACCATCCTGTACATAGAGGTAGAGGAGTCAACTACCATCCTGTACATAGAGAGGTGTGGAGGGAGAAGTTAACTACCAACCTCTACATAGAGAGGTGGTGGAGGGAGGAGTCAACTACCATCCTGTACATAGAAAGGTGTGGAGGGAGGAGTCAACTACCATCCTGTACAGAGAGGTTTGGATGGAGAAGTCAACTACCAACCTGTACATAGAGGTGGAGGAGTCAACTACCATCCTGTACATAGAGAGGTGTGGAGGGAGGAGTCAACTACCATCCTGTACATAGAGAGGTGTGAAGAGAGGAGTCAACTACCATCCTGTACATAGGAGGAGTCAACTACCATCCTGTACATAGAGAGGAGTCAACTACCATCCTGTACATAGAGAGGAGTCAACTACCATCCTGTACATGGAGAGGAGTCAACTACCATCCTGTACATGGAGAGGAGTCAACTACCATCCTGTACATAGAGAGGAGTCAACTACCATCCTGTACATAGAGAGGAGTCAACTACCATCCTGTACATAGAGAGGAGTCAACTACCATCCTGTACATAGAGAGGAGTCAACTACCATCCTGTACATAGAGAGGTGTGGAGGGAGGAGTCAACTACCATCCTGTACATAGAGAGTGTGGAGGGAGGAGTCAACTACCATCCTGTACATAGAGAGGAGTCAACTACCATCCTGTACATAGAGAGGAGTCAACTACCATCCTGTACATAGAGAGGAGTCAACTACCATCCTGTACATAGAGAGGAGTCAACTACCATCCTGTACATAGAGAGGAGTCAACTACCATCCTGTACATAGAGAGGAGTCAACTACCATCCTGTACATAGAGAGGAGTCAACTACCATCCTGTACATAGAGAGGAGTCAACTACCATCCTGTACATAGAGAGGTGTGGAGGGAGGAGTCAACTACCATCCTGTACATAGAGAGGTGTGGAGGGAGGAGTCAACTACCATCCTGTACATAGAGAGTGTGGAGGGAGGAGTCAACTACCATCCTGTACAGAAAGGTTTGGAGAGAGGAGTCAACTACCAACCTGTACATAGAGAGGTGTGGAGAGAGGAGTCAACTACCATCCTGTACATAGAGAGGTGTGGAGAGAGGAGTCAACTGCCATCCTGTACATAGAGGTGTGGAGGGAGGAGTCATCTACACTCCTGTACATAGAGAGGTGTAGAGAGAGGAGTCAACTACCATCCTGTACAGAGAGGTTTGGAGGGAGGAGTCAACTACCAACCTGTACATAGAGAGGTGGAGGAGTCAACTACCATCCTGTACATAGAGAGGTGGTGGAGGGAGGAGTCAACTACCATCCTGTACATAGCGAGGTGTGGAGAGAGGAGTCAACCACCATCCTGTACATAGAGAGAGAGGTGTGGAGAGAGGAGTCAATACTCCATCCTGTACATAGAGAGATGGTGGAGACATCAACTACCATCCTGTACATAGAGAGGAGTCAACTACCATCCTGTACATAGAAAGGTGTGGAGGGAGGAGTCAACTACCATCCTGTACATAGAGAGGTGTGGAGGGAGGAGTCAACCACCATCCTGTACATAGAGAGGTGGGGGAGTCAACTACAATGGTGTACATTGAGAGAAGGTGGTGGGGGAGGATGGTGGGCAGGAGTGTACAATTATTGGTAACATGATGGCATATGTACTACTCTACTCATGTACAAATTAAGTTCTGTTTCGGCTTTTGTGCAAGACTGTGTCGGCGTCGAGGTCACTGCTCGAGCGGCAGGGAGGCGAGCGGTTAAGAGCGTTGGGCAGTAACCGAAAGGTTGTTGGTTTAAATCCCAGAGCCGACCAGGTGAAAGATGTGCTGATGTGCCCATGAGCAAGGCTCTTAACCCGAATTGCTCCTGTAAATTCCTCTGGACAAGAGTGTCTGCTAAATGACTCAAATGTAAATTCCTCTGGATAAGAGTGTCTGCTAAATGACTCAAATGTAAATTCTGTGTAAGGCAGTACAATTTTGTTTCTCCAAAGAAGGAAGTCATTTTCACTCCACACTTTTCTCAAAGGGTGAACCATAGTACTATATTTCACCATGCTGACAAGCACAGACACTGATATGAGACTGAGACAAGTACATTCCGAACCCTTATGAGTTTGGAACCTGGAAGGTACGATAACACTATATTTATAGTGCCTGTCAGTCTCCACTCTGCATGTCAGGTAAAAAAAAAAATCTTTTTTTGAAACAGGATTATGTTCACGTATAAATAATCCCAATTTACGCTCGCCGTTTTGCACCCCCCCCCGAGCCTGAGCAGACTCACAGTAAAACAGCCTGGTGCCAAATTAAAATCCGCTCAAATTTAGGAGGTCCCCCTGGCCACTAGGCCCCTCTTCCTGTCAGGAAGGGTCCCCCTCTAGCTGCATAGCTCACATCAGCAGGGTGCCGCAAGAATGAAGTGCCGGTTGGTGTTACTGTTTTCACTCCTCCCAGCCAGGAGAGTACCTTTCAAACACTGTCTAAGCCTGATATTACCCCTCTCCTCCCAGCCAGGAGAGTACCTTTCAAAGACTGTCTAAGCCTGACATTACCCCTCTCCTCCCAGCCAGGAGAGTACCTTTCAAAGACTGTCTAAGCCTGATATTACCCCTCTCCTCCCAGCCAGGAGAGTACCTTCCAAAGACTGTCTAAGCCTGATATTACCCCTCTCCTCCCAGCCAGGAGAGTACCTTCCAAAGACTGTCTAAGCCCGATATTACCCCTCTCCTCCGAGCCAGGAGAGTACCTTTCAAAGACTGTCTAAGCCTGATATTATCCCTCTCTGACCAGACTAGAGGGGGACACTGGTGTGCTGCTCCCCATGGCACACGGTTGGGGTTTATGGGGCTGGGGGGAGGAGAGAGGGAGGAAAAATAACACTTTGATTGCACTGATCTTGAACCTTGTGTGTGTGTTTGAGTACGCAGCAGGGTGTTTGCTCCGGCTGTGAAGAGTGATGGGGAAAGCATTCGGCCCCGGAGTTTCAGAGCATTCCTCCTCCGTCTTTCACCTTCCCCCACGTCCCCTGGTCCCTAAACAGCTCATACTACATGACTGCGCTCTTGATCCATTAAAAAGTCAGCAGAAAGGGGTATAAATGCAACTAGTGGACATCTGTGAATACTTGTTTGGTCTTGTCATTGATTGATTGATTGATTGATTGATTGATTGATTGATTGGTTGATTTAAATTGTATTGGAAAAAACGATGCACTGGGTACAACCCCAAATTAAATGAACTTGTTTCTAACATGGCCCCCAATGGAATACACACAATATGGACAAAACACAAGAAAACAGTCCCTACAGTTCAAAACAGCCCCATACAACACCATACAGCATAGAATAAATCAATACAAAGCCATCTGTACAACTATGCTCGTAACCACCCTACTTTGTTATGTACGTACCATCTGATTTTATAACCCACTTTGTAATCCAAGGCAGATTACACTATCTGAAAATAACTTTTCAATTTCTGCCTTGATCACAAACAGAAGACTAAGTGAGAAAGTCAACCACGGACAGACATCTCCAGGTTGTTTTCACCTTCGGGTCATTAAGAGTCGTAGTCCTCTAGCTCTCAGGTCAGAGAGTATTGCTCTTGTAGCCGTAGTGATGCCGTGCTCCGGGGTTAAACTCCAAGTCCTGCCGCTCTCTATTTTCAGCCTAGAGGTTAATGGTCAGGGGTCGGGAGAAGCCAAGTGCTCCAGGGAAGAAAGTCAATGTCTGCTGATCTGCCCATTTGACTTGAGGAGAGGTGTCCATCTGTTAAACAGGTTAACTCTGGAAGGGTCGGATCACTGGAGCTCTGACAATGAACCATATTATCAGCTATTACACTGGATTAGTGCAGGTTTACTGTTGGATGGTGAGAACATCGTTTAGCATTGATAATGTTTTGGGGTGAGTTCAAACTCGTGTTTGCTTGTATTTTTTATCCTAGAAATGACCCATGTGAGTGTCTTATTAGTCATTTCCACTATTCTCAATCACCACCCTTAAATACAAATCACTCCTCAACCCAGATCGTTATTTCATCTAGGCTTTTCTGCAAGATAAATATTAGTATTTTTTAGGTGTGAATGTGATCACACAAACACGGACGCAAGACATTTTTTGAGAGATGTTTTCCTTAAACACAGATAGCATCTGAGAACTGGCATGTGGGGTTGTTGAGTGTTGAGGAAGTCCCATCCGCAATTAGACTTTGTCTACACTCGCTGTCACAAGTCCTTTTGATACGGCGACCAGATTAGGAAATGAACTTGTCAACTTCCTTATCCTTCAGCAACCGGTTATAGGTGGAATGAGCATTCAACTGTTGACTCTAAAATGAATGCATCCTGTTTGCACAATGTCTTTGATCTCTCATCGTAGACAAAGCATATCAATTAGGAATGTTTTTTAAGTTTGCAAGTCAGAGACATTTGGATACAAATGAGAATATTCTGTCATTTCACAAACATTTATGTTTCATTATTCTGAACGGCTTCTGTGTCACCGTCTTGTCTCCACGTGGTTTAAAGGGTTAACCACCAACGTCACGTCATATCTACTAGTATCATCTACTATAAATGCAAGGTTCTGTGTCACCGTCTTGTCTCCACGTGGTTTAAAGGGTTAACCACCAACGTCACGTCATATCTACTAGTATCATCTACTATAAATGCAAGGTTCTGTGTCACCGTCTTGTCTCCACGTGGTTTAAAGGGTTAACCACCAACGTCACGTCATATCTACTAGTATCATCTACTATAAATGCAAGCTTCTGTGTCACCGTCTTGTCTCAACGTGGTTTAAAGGGTTAACCACCAACGTCACGTCATATCTACTAGTATCATCTACTATAAATGCAAGGTTCTGTGTCACCGTCTTGTCTCCACGTGGTTTAAAGGGTTAACCACCAACGTCACGTCATATCTACTAGTATCATCTACTATAAATGCAAGCTTCTGTGTCACCGTCTTGTCTCCACGTGGTTTAAAGGGTTAACCACCAACGTCACGTCATATCTACTAGTATCATCTACTATAAATGCAAGCTTCTGTGTCACCGTCTTGTCTCAACGTGGTTTAAAGGGTTAACCACCAACGTCACGTCATATCTACTAGTATCATCTACTATAAATGCAAGGTTCTGTGTCACCGTCTTGTCTCCACGTGGTTTAAAGGGTTTAACTACCAACGTCACGTCATATCTACTAGTATCATCTACTATAAATGCAAGGTTCTGTGTCACCGTCTTGTCTCCACGTGGTTTAAAGGGTTAACCACCAACGTCACGTCATATCTACTAGTATCATCTACTATAAATGCAAGCTTCTGTGTCACCGTCTTGTCTCAACGTGGTTTAAAGGGTTAACCACCAACGTCACGTCATATCTACTAGTATCATCTACTATAAATGCAAGCTTCTGTGTCACCGTCTTGTCTCCACGTGGTTTAAAGGGTTAACCACCAACGTCACGTCATATCTACTAGTATCATCTACTATAAATGCAAGCTTCTGTGTCACCGTCTTGTCTCAACGTGGTTTAAAGGGTTAACCACCAACGTCACGTCATATCTACTAGTATCATCTACTATAAATGCAAGCTTCTGTGTCACCGTCTTGTCTCCACGTGGTTTAAAGGGTTAACCACCAACGTCACGTCATATCTACTAGTATCATCTACTATAAATGCAAGGTTCTGTGTCACCGTCTTGTCTCAACGTGGTTTAAAGGGTTAACCACCAACGTCACGTCATATCTACTAGTATCATCTACTATAAATGCAAGGTTCTGTGTCACCGTCTTGTCTCCACGTGGTTTAAAGGGTTAACCACCAACGTCACGTCATATCTACTAGTATCATCTACTATAAATGCAAGGTTCTGTGTCACCGTCTTGTCTCAACGTGGTTTAAAGGGTTAACCACCAACGTCACGTCATATCTACTAGTATCATCTACTATAAATGCAAGCTTCTGTGTCACCGTCTTGTCTCAACGTGGTTTAAAGGGTTAACCACCAACGTCACGTCATATCTACTAGTATCATCTACTATAAATGCAAGGTTCTGTGTCACCGTCTTGTCTCCACGTGGTTTAAAGGGTTAACCACCAACGTCACGTCATATCTACTAGTATCATCTACTATAAATGCGTGCTTCTGTGGCTTACTGACAGTTTCTTATTCTGTCTTTCATTCTTAAATGTGAAACCGATGGACAACAATGAATGAGTTCTGTTCCTCCGTCAGCCCTTAACAGGAGAGCACGGCATGTTATGTCTAGCAGTTCTCGTCCTGACTGTACGTCGCCACGTAGTTCAGTTTCCTCCTGACCAAAGAGACACAGTAGTAATGTTTTGTTTGTGTTTGTACATTTTTCTAAGGCGTAGCTGTAACAACGAGACTACTCCGCGTCCCAAATAGCAGCCTATTCCCTAAATTGTGCACCATTGCCCCCGGTTAAAAAGTATCAAGTAGTGCACTAAATAGGGAATAGTGTTCCATTTAGGACACAACTCCACTGGACTTATTTTTGTTCTCGTTCCAAAGCTGAAGGGAAGCACACAGTACACACTTAGCGCTTACGACGATTCATGCTCTCTTTGTCTCCTGTAGAGTCATATTCCCCAGCCCCTTTACCAAACTAACAAATACTTGTGATTATGACTGATGGGACTGAAACACACAAGCGACTTGTTTATTTTTGGTGGGGAGAACCCAGTTTTTTGGGGGGGTGGGTTAACAGGGTGTGTGTGGTGTTGTGACCAGGTTTGACGTTTCAGAGAGGAGTTTGTGGGGAAGTCTGTGTTTTGTCACTAGTTGTGGAGTTTAAACCTTCATTATGGATAATCAGTGGTAATGAGGAAGTGCATTTGTGTGTGTGGAGACTCATTGCCATGGAGTCCTCAGACATAAACCAAACATAGAAACTGGCTTATTGACTTCTGATTGAGAATGGCATTTGGTTTGAATGGAGCTTTGCTTTTGATCCTGACATTGGGGAAACACACACACGCTGGGTTATGGTCCAACATCAGGATCACATTGACTGGTGGTCGTACCGATGAGACCAGGGGTAGAACAACTTGCGGTGGTGTAGTAGTCTCCTGATGTCAGGTCAGAGGTTAGAGGTCACAAATGGCTGCTTGTATCCTCTCATCAGGGTAAGGATGGGGTTATGGAATGGCCCTTATCACAGCCATGAAAGCCTGACCGCACTGACCAGGGCAGCCAAAGAAATCCATACCCCATCACAGAGCTGTCTGATAGATAGCCTCCCGTTTGTCACCATGAGGTGTGTGTGACCCCTCTGATTAGGGTCATAACCTTTTTTAATTCAACAATAATGTCATTTTCTGTCTCCTAACGGGGACATTAGTCTTGTTTATACGACCTTGGCGTGCCTGTTCAGAATGCCTCGTGGGGATCTGTGGTAATGTGAAGTGGGATGGTTAATCTTTAAAATACTTTAAACTTCTGCTCCATGCCATTGTACTGTAAATAGATTTCATTTTCACACCAGCAGAATTTACATCAAAAGAAGCTGTGTCCATGATGAGCTCTGTTTTGGAATATATCAAACAAGATCCCTTCAGTCACTAGAACAGTTCAATAGTATCCAGAGGGCAGCAGTAAGGAAACTCCCCGCTCTCAGGAGACAACGTCCCCTTTCTCCTTCTTCCTTGTTGTTCCTGAGAGCAGAGCCAGACCTGTTTATGTCTGCACTTCCTGTGGTGTTTATTTCAGGCCCGGTAGGACGGCGTGGCGCAGCGCGGCATAACATAACATAGAGTAGCATTGCGTGTCCCCCACTGCTTGCAGGGCAGGTCTGCCGAGGCTCATGGCTATCGTCATTCAGCCTTTGGCCCATTGGCCTGGGTCATGTTCTTTAGGGCAGGCAACGGAAAACGTTTAAAAATGTTTTTCAACAGAAAACGAAAATGGGTGGCTCTTATTGGATAAGTCTAGATAATCCCTCCCCATTTGGTGCCAAAAACAGGGCTCACTGTCAAACTCACTGTTTCTACTCCCCTCACAGACACACTGGCCTATTCCCTCTGTGCACACTTTATTATGACTGTGTAGTCAACGCCAATATGGCCTGACGGGACACAAAACACTGCTGCATTCTGGTTAAATGACCCGAGTCTGTTATCCCACTAATCTACAGTTGGTTACAGGCTGGTTGAGGATGTACAGGCATTGGGACAGAATGGTTTCTGTTCTGCCTGGGTGTGATTTGGTTCTGATGCCTTTTCACTTGTCATGTTATCAAAGTGGAAAACCTATGGTGCTGTTGGAAATCATCATGTGTGCACGTACAAACACACATTCACACATACTTATGTGTTGTACACACACACACACACACACACACACGTCTGATTTGGTATTAGAAGCAAATGAGCTCTCTCTCCTCTAGCTCTGTCTGTCATCTATCTTCAGCCCCTAGGCCTCTCTATGTTTACCAATAACGTCTACACACACCAACACCCAGCTTCCAGCTCCCTCTATCAGTTGAAGAGATGATGACAGCACAGTTAAATACACTGACCACTGTCCTGTCGCACACACACACACACCGTAGCCCTCCCTCCCCTTGTTAACACAGTTGGACCTTTGTTTGTTTTGGTTACAATGTATCTGTTCTCCGTTTTCACTACCAGTCAAATAGTGTTAGATATACAGTATATCACTGTGTGTAAAGGAAGATTTTGGGGGTCAGGGTTTGTTTACTGTCACAGGAAATAACTAGTGATTAGACATGAATTATTAAACAAAGACCCCATTACTGACCCATTTCCTGACAAAGAGGCATGTTGAAGTTGTGGGTGGTTTTATCAGGGCATTAGCTCTTTAACGTGAGGTTGAATGTTTTCTATCCGTATCACCAAGAAAGGGCGAAGGAGAGAGCGAGAGCTAAACGTCCGACCCACATGCCCAGCTCCTTGTTGTTTTATTATTCTTTTGACGGTTGCGTTGAGAAGGTGTTGAAAGATTGAACCGAACATGAAAGACGACGACCGTCAAGTTTCCTTTCCTGACCAAATTGCCGATTTAAACTCACTCAGGGCCGCCTTGGCGTTTCAGCTGCGGTTTATTGAATTGTTTAGACTGACACCTTTGACCATAACACTGCTCAAAGGGAGGAAATGTGTGAGTTATATCATGATAAATGCCTTCACTTCCCTCCCTTCTCATTCCTCTCCTCCACCGAGCTGACTGCCAGAAACAGCAGCTGTTCTATAGGGCTACAATGTATACCAGCTGACTGCTCCTTGTTCAGGCTCACTCAACATAATATTATACAGACATAATTGGTGCTGAGGGCGGAAGGGGCTAAATGAATCTTTATTTCTCTCTCTTTCTCACTGTTCCTTCATTTACCCCTCTGTCCATCCACACTGACTTATGTGTAAAGTCATGTGCATAGAGTAAAACTATGTGCTTTCTGTGTTGTTGCTAATGTCCCAGGATGTGGTTTCTGTGTTGTTGCTAATGTCCCCAAGTATGTGGTTTCTGTGTTGTTGCTAATGTCCCAGGATGTGGTTTCTGTGTTGTTGCTAATGTCCCCAAGTATGTGGTTTCTGTGTTGTTGCTAATGTCCCCAAGTATGTGGTTTCTGTGTTGTTGCTAATGTTCCCAGTATGTGGTTTCTGTGTTGTTGCTAATGTCTCAGTATGTGGTTTCTGTGTTGTTGCTAATGTCCCCAGGATGTGGTTTCTGTGTTGTTGCTAATGTCTCAGTATGTGGTTTCTGTGTTGTTGCTAATGTCCCCAGGATGTGGTTTCTGTGTTGTTGCTAATGTCCCAGGATGTGATTTCTGTGTTGTTGCTAATGTCCCAGGATGTGGTTTCTGTGTTGTTGCTAATGTCTCAGTATGTGGTTTCTGTGTTGTTGCTAATGTCCCAGGATGTGATTTCTGTGTTGTTGCTAATGTCCCAGGATGTGGTTTCTGTGTTGTTGCTAATGTCTCAGTATGTGGTTTCTGTGTTGTTGCTAATGTCCCAGTATGTGGTTTCTGTGTTGTTGCTCATGTCCCAGTATGTGGTTTCTGTGTTGTTGCTAATGTCTCAGTATGTGGTTTCTGTGTTGTTGCTAATGTCCCAGTATGTGGTTTCTGTGTTGTTGCTCATGTCCCAGTATGTGGTTTCTGTGTTGTTACTAATGTCCCCAGGATGTGGTTTCTGTGTTGTTGCTAATGTCCCAGGATGTGGTTTCTGTGTTGTTGCTAATGTCCCAGGATGTGGTTTCTGTGTTGTTGCTAATGTCTCAGTATGTGGTTTCTGTGTTGTTGCTAATGTCCCAGTATGTGGTTTCTGTGTTGTTGCTCATGTCCCAGTATGTGGTTTCTGTGTTGTTACTAATGTCCCCAGGATGTGGTTTCTGTGTTGTTGCTAATGTCCCCAGGATGTGGTTTCTGTGTTGTTGCTAATGTCCCCAGGATGTGGTTTCTGTGTTGTTGCTAATGTCCCCAGGATGTGGTTTCTGTGTTGTTGCTAATGTCCCCAGGATGTGGTTTCTGTGTTGTTGCTAATGTACCAGGATGTGGTTTCTGTGTTGTTGCTAATGTCCCAGGATGTGATTTCTGTGTTGTTGCTAATGTCCCAGGATGTGATTTCTGTGTTGTTGCTAATGTCCCAGGATGTGGTTTCTGTGTTGTTGCTAATGTCCCAGTATGTGGTTTCTGTGTTGTTGCTAATGTCTCAGTATGTGGTTTCTGTGTTGTTACTAATGTCCCAGTGTTTGTGTTTCAGGAGTGGCAGAACTCTATCCAGAAGAACGCAGGCTTGGCCTTCATCGAGCTGGTCAACGAGGGCAGGTACGTTTTCTGACACGCACGCGGACACACACTGTCCGACCCGCTCCGACCATCACCACTTCATTATGTCCCACTCTGGCCGATCCGTAGCGCGGCCCCTGGCCCTCGAGGCTCCAGGCCCTCACGGTCACCATTAGGGCCTCTATTGAAGAGAGAAATCCATACTGGAGTAAAGAGGATCTGTGGCACTGAGGGGAGCCGTATAGAGTTCAAGGCTCTGTCAATACCTGCCTGTCCCGGAGGGAGGGTGACAGGGGTGACTGCAATCCCTGACTCCTCATGACGCTTGGGAAATCTCCCATCTTCCTTGTCCCTCTCCATGTCCCTTCTGCTGTCCGTACTATCCAGGATCAGCATTCCCATATCACTCCTGGGACCAAACAACTCCCATCAATTTGGAGTTAGAGGTCCTGGATTTACATTAACGATCCCCCGGGCTGGAGAATTACCGAACGCTAATCTAGGATTATGTTAATGCATCCACTGATGGACTTCCTCAAACACACACACACACATACACAAGCTCACACACACAAGTAGTAAGAAGAGGAGGAGACAAAGGAGGAGGAGAGAATCGAAGAGAGAGAAGGAGAGGAAGAAGAGGTGGAAGAGAAGCAGGAGGAGGGAAGGAGTAGGATAGAGGAGGAAGAAAAGTGGAATGATTAGAGGATGAGGAGGTTGTAATCCACTCCAGAGAGGCTGCTTTGTAATCTAGAACTGGGTCTCAGTGACTATACCCCATCAACTCCCTGTTTAGAGGTGTGTGTGTGTGTGTGTGTGTGTGTGAGAGAGAGAGGGGTTTGGGTGTAAGAAGTATGTGTCTGTCCAAGTGTGCGCACGTACTATATTCGTGTGTGTGTCTGTACATGGTTTTATGTGTGTGTGCCTGCCTGTGTGTGAAAGAGTGTAGAGTAAGGCGTCATAAAGAGAGTGTTGAGGTTATTGATGGCTGGGCCAGGGGCCGGGGGTTTGAGAGGCTACAGAGGCCCAGGCACCTCCGCTCCCCCGTTGCCCTGCTCTGAAACAGCAGGCTTGGGTTACAGGCCCCAGGCCCGGCCCCTAGCCTGTTATTGTTCCACTTTGCACAGGCCTGACCTCTGGGGCCAGTGAGTGGCCTCTCTGGCCCCTATACACACACACACACACACACACACACACACACACAAATGTTTTATTAGCTTAGATAAGAGGAAGGGGGTGGATTGGCTACATATGTAGCAACAGGAGCAAAGGTTCCCCCTGTGTCAGATGCATATCATTAACAAATCAATTAGCACATGTTAGGTCAGAGTTAAAGGGATTGTGTGTGTGTGTCTTGTCCTAATCACATTTCCTGCTAATTTTGCATGCTTAATTTTCCTCTTTTTATGGATGTTATAGGGTTATTAAAGGGGAGGCCTTCCATTTTATGGATGTTATACGGTCATTAAAGGGGAGGTCTTCCATGTTCAGGGACTGCAGCACTCATATTGTAGCACATTGTGAGAGCTTGTTTGTGCAGTGTGTATGGTGTATGAAAACCTGATTGAACAGCTTTCAACCTATCACCTATTAGTCAATGAATTAACTTTGTTTGACCACTTACTAAATAATAATATTTTTTGTATGTCTTCCACCAGTTTTATTACATCTTAATCTGAACATAATTCAATTATTCAAATCAGTAATACTTTTTTTCCCACTGATTACAAATTGATACAGTTCTGTTGATGGTATGAAATGTCTTCCTCTGTCCTTCCTCTCTCTCAGGCTACTGAGCCACACCATGAAGGACCACCTGGTGCGGGTGGCCAATGAGGCTGAGTTCATCCTGAGCCGACAGAGAGCCGAGGACATCCACAAACACGCTGAGTTTGAGGTAAAATAGAGTCTGGGCCAGGAAACTGGCTAACATGAAACTAGCACATTAAATCCAAAATGGAGTCCAGATTTAAGCTCGGGTGAATGATTGAGGAGAATAGACCAGGCAGCTGGTAAACAAGAGAACATACTTGATCCAAAATGGCTCCTGACATAATTTAGGAATTTGAAATTACCCAGGCTGGTGCAGGTAGCCAGCAAACAGGAAAATCCATTCAATCCAAAATGGAGTCCTGATTTTGGCTTGAGGGGGAGAATGACTTGAAGAGAAAAACTTAACAATGAACTAATAACTTCCAACCCCTTTCATGACCCTCGTATCTTGGAACAGAAACATAGTCCTCATTTATTTATCCTTTCCATGTCTTTTTGTGAGAGCAAAGTTATTTTAGTATATTTGTAGCTTTAAGCAGATCCCATTAAGCTGAGGTTGATAGGATAGTTTCATATTTTCATGTTCTGTCTGGCCATATTGAACAAAAACAGCTCAGAATGTAACACCCAGCGAGGGGGTATAAAGTCCTCTATATATACACACACACACACACGGTTGTCTGTCAAGTCATTACAGACCTGTCATAGAAACCTAGAGAACAAATGTTGTATTTTCAAAGACAACCCCAACACGTATAATAACATCTTACACTGGAGTGTCCGGCTGTAGTTTACGTTTGGCACGGCATCCTAGCCAAACAGCCTCCATGTTCATTTATCCCCGTACCTCCCGGCCTAGCGCCAACCTCCCAGCATAGCGCCAACCTCCCGGCCTAGTGCCAGCCTCCACCCTCCTCCTTCATCCCTCTCTCCTTCTCTGTCTCTGTCCTGATCTCTCTGAATCATTTCCTGCCCTGCTGAGAGCCTGTCTGTTATAGTCCCGCTGGGGGAGTATTTCCACAGTGACAGGAATACAGCATCCTCCCCTCCACCCTCCTCCTTCATCCCTCTCTCCTTCTCTGTCTCAGTCCTGATCTCTCTGAATCATTTCCTGCCCTGCTGAGAGCCTGTCTGTTATAGTCCCGCTGGGGGAGTATTTCCACAGTGACAGGAATACAGCATCCTCCCCTCCACCCTCCTCCTTCATCCCTCTCTCCTTCTCTGTCTCAGTCCTGATCTCTCTGAATCATTTCCTGCCCTGCTGAGAGCCTGTCTGTTATAGTCCCGCTGGGGGAGTATTTCCACAGTGACAGGAATACAGCATCCTCCCCTCCACCCTCCTCCTTCATCCCTCTCTCCTTCTCTGTCTCAGTCCTGATCTCTCTGAATCATTTCCTGCCCTGCTGAGAGCCTGTCTGTTATAGTCCCGCTGGGGGAGTATTTCCACAGTGACAGGAATACAGCATCCTCCCCTCCACCCTCCTCCTTCATCCCTCTCTCCTCTGTCTCAGTCCTGATCTCTCTGAATCATTTCCTGCCCTGCTGAGAGCCTGTCTTTTATAGTCCCGCTGGGGGAGTATTTCCACAGTGACAGGAATACAGCATCCTCCCCTCCACCCTCCTCCTTCATCCCTCTCTCCTTCTCTGTCTCAGTCCTGATCTCTCTGAATCATTTCCTGCCCTGCTGAGAGCCTGTCTGTTATAGTCCCGCTGGGGGAGTATTTCCACAGTGACAGGAATACAGCATCCTCCCCTCCACCCTCCTCCTTCATCCCTCTCTCCTTCTCTGTCTCAGTCCTGATCTCTCTGAATCATTTCCTGCCCTGCTGAGAGCCTGTCTGTTATAGTCCCGCTGGGGGAGTATTTCCACAGTGACAGGAATACAGCATCCTCCCCTCCACCCTCCTCCTTCATCCCTCTCTCCTTCTCTGTCTCAGTCCTGATCTCTCTGAATCATTTCCTGCCCTGCTGAGAGCCTGTCTGTTATAGTCCCGCTGGGGGAGTATTTCCACAGTGACAGGAATACAGCATCCTCCCCTCCACCCTCCTCCTTCATCCCTCTCTCCTTCTCTGTCTCAGTCCTGAGCTCTCTGAATCATTTCCTGCCCTGCTGAGAGCCTGTCTGTTATAGTCCCGCTGGGGGAGTATTTCCACAGTGACAGGAATACAGCATCCTCCCCTCCACCCTCCTCCTTCATCCCTCTCTCCTTCTCTGTCTCAGTCCTGATCTCTCTGAATCATTTCCTGCCCTGCTGAGAGCCTGTCTGTTATAGTCCCGCTGGGGGAGTATTTCCACAGTGACAGGAATACAGCATCCTCCCCTCCATCACTACCTTCATTCCCCCCTCCTTTCTCAAGACCCTGGCAGTACTTAAACCTGCAGACAGCCCACAGAACTGCTGGTCTGAAGGGCCGACTGTCTCAACCCCCCGTCCCTCCACCCTCACTCGCCCCCTTACCGTAGTTGTAAAATGTTCTGCTTTCTTTAAGGTTCAAGGCAGGGTCTCTCCTACAGAATGAAAAAAGCCCTCATGACTGTTTAAAGCAAATTGTTGAGGGGGTGGAAAGGAAAGCATGTCGATGGTTTGCTTCAGGTTGGTTGGTTGCCTCGGTTCGTTTGAATGTTTGCTCCCATGTTCTTCTAGCTTGTGTCCCAAATAGCACCCTATTCCCTATTTAGTGCATTACTTTTGACCAGGGCCCATAGAGTGAATATGGTGTGATTTGGAACGCAGACCCTAGTCAAGTCTGCATTTCTATCTGACTGGCAACAGCAGTACACACTGTCCACCTCCTTTCCACCCACCGGCCTCACCCTGTCAATCATTTCTTCTGGAGGTGTGGCCTGACTCGACCGGTCGTCCAATCATCGTTAGTGCGGGGCAGGCAGACCCAGGTGTTTATGCAGATAGATTTCTGACGCGTGACACACACAGCCTATTTGACGAGGCTAACACTCCACACACTGTGTGTGTGTGTGTCAGACAGCTGTGTGAACAACGGCACGATAGAGGTGTGGAGAGGAGGAGGGGCCTGAGGCACAGCACAGACAGTTGGCAGCTCCATAAGAACACAGCACAGGGCTCACAAACTAGCCTCTACCTCACTGCCCTGAGGTTATGAACAGGAGTGGTGTCTTGAGTCTGTGTCCCCATCACTCCCCATTTCCTCCCTCAAACTCACCATGATTAGGCCATGTTATGTTCTCTCAGCCGAGCGAGGGCCAGGATATGTCTGCACCGATGGAAACATGCACACACACACACACACACACACACACACACACACACACCAGGGGCTGTCCCCAGCTCTCCAATTCTATCTAATTGGCCCACGTAGTGTAGCTGATGTTCCTGTCCGCATCACTAGTCCCTCTCATCCTATCATCTGTCTCCCTCTGGCTCTGAGGAGTCCTACAGGAGGAAACATCCTTAGACTGGATCCTACTCCGATATACTGTAATGAAAGCAAAAGGAACACATTGTGTCGTTACATTGGACCTATTTTTCCCACATCGTCCTACAAGAGGGCCTAGTTAGTGTCTTCGTTTTCTCTCCATCGTCTTCCAAGCAGGCCCAGTTGTTTTTCTGGTTACTTGTGTGTGTGTGTGTGTGTGTGTGTGTGTGTGTGGGGGGGGGGGGGGGGTAGTAGTCTTTGACAGTACCGTTGAGTTACAGAATGAGGATGTGTCTGACGGGCCTCAAAGAC